>NW_022436941.1:26822631-26835090 GCF_009761245.1 Sapajus apella | reverse complement strand
TTCTTTTCTTTCTTTCTTTTCTTTCTTTCTTTCTTTTTTTTTTTTTTATAGAATCTCCCTTTTATTGCCCAGGCTGGAGTACAGTGTCATGATCTTGGCTCACAGAAACCTCTGCCTCCCAGGTTCAAGCGATTCTCCTGCCTCAGCCTCCTGAGTAGCTGGGATTACAGGCATCCACCACTACGCCTGGCTGATTTTTGTACTTTTAGTAGAGACAGGGTTTTATTATACTGGTTAGACAATTCTTGAACTCCTGACCTCTTCATTATCTGCCCGTCTCGGCCTCCCAAAGTGCTAGGATTACAGGCGTGTTATCTGATTATGAGAGGTAAAATGTTGGGAAGAGCTCTATGCAGGAAAGGCCTAACTCAGCAAGTCTACATTGCCCCAAATCTGCACAATCCAAAGGAATGCATGTCTTTAGGACTGGCCCTTGGCCAGCATCTGGGATATGACCTCTAAGCCCTTGGAATATTCTGCCTGATAAGCACGTTTCTGTGTGCCAAGCCCTGGGTCATGTGATATCAGTTTGATCAGGTAATTTATGATAATAACATGATTAATGTTGAACACATATTTTTACTCTGAGAGGCTTGAGTCAGAAAAGCTGAGGTTAGTCATGCAGGTGCTGTAGGTCTATGTGACTGATGCCCAGTAAAAACCATGGTCATCATAGCTTGAGTAAGATTCCTTGGTTGATGACACTCCACAAGGGTTGTCAAAGGTAAGGGATGAAAGACTTTCATTATAACCTATTAGGGTCTGTGTCTGGACCTGAGAACTGGACTTATTAAAGACAGGTTAACAGAGAAGCATAACATTTTTTGATGTTAGTATTTTTATTTGGACATCGAGGCTTTCATATAAAAGAAATGAAAATTCAAAGAAGCAGATAGGCCTGGAAGCTTATATGCCATTTTAACAAAGAACAATAAATTATGGAGATTTGTAAATGAGGTTGAGCAAGAGGTGATAAATTTTGGGAAAGTGGCTAGGAACTCTATGGGGAAAACTAATGGAAGTTAATGGTTATTTTAGTAGGTTTGTTTGTATACATACATGTTGGTGTTGATTCCCCATCTCTGGTGATAGGAAGGACACATTTCTCATGGAAAATGTATGCACTGCTTTCAGATATAAAGGGTGAGGTGAGAGAGTACTTCCTGAAGGAAATTAATTAGCTTCTTCAAAATAATCAGTATGCCTAAATGGCATATTTTTACGTGGCATATTTGGATCCTTTTTATATACATTGTTGCTCATAGAATTGTGTCATGTCAGTGCTTGGGAGGTGGCTGGCACAATGGCCAAACAAAACAGCCCCAGTCTGCAGCTCCTGGTGAGATCAATGCAGAAGGTGGGTGATTTCTGCATTTCCAATTGAGGTACACAGCTTATCTCATTGAGACTGGTTAATTAGTGAGTGCAGCCCATGGAGGGTGAGCTGAAGTAGGGAGGGGCGTCACCTCACCCTGGAAGCAGAAGGGTCTGGGGAACTCCCTCCGCTAGCCAAGGGAAGCTGTGATGGATTGTGCCATGAGGAACGGTGCATTGTGGCCCAATACTATGCTTCTCTCATAGTCTTTGCAACCTGCAGACAAGGAGATTCCCAGGGGTGCCTACACCACCAGGGCCCTGGGTTTCAAGCTCAAAATGGGGTGGCCATTTGGACAGACACTGAGCTAACTGCAGGAGTTTTTTTTTCATACTCTAGTGGTACCTGGAATGCCAGTAAGACAGAACCATTTACTCCCTTGGAAAGGGGGCAGAAGCCAGGGAACCAAGTGGTCTAGCTTAGCAAATTCCACCCCTATGGAGCCCAGCAAACTAAGGAGGCTTGAAATTCTCACTGCCAGTACAGCAGTCTGAAGTCAACCTGGGATGCTCAAACTTGGTGGGGGGAGGTGTGTCTGCCATTGCTGAGGCTTAAGTAGGTGGCTTTCCCCTCACAGTGTAAGCAAAGCCTCTGGGAAGTTTGAACTGGGTGGAGCTTACCACAGCTTGGCAAAGCCACTGTAGCCAGACTGCCTTTCTAGATTCCTCCTCTCTGGTTTGGGCACATCTGAAAGAAAGGCATTAGCCCCAGTTAGGGGCTTATAGATAAAACTCTCATCTCCAGAGCACCTGGAAGAAGGGGTGGCTTTGGGCACAGTTTCAGCAGAATTAAAGGTTCCTGCCTGCTGAATCTGAGGAGAGCAGTGGATCGCCCAGTGCAGTGCTTGAGCTGTGCTAAGGGATAGACTGCCACCTCCAGTGGGTCCCTGACTCCTGTGCCTCTTGACTGGGAGACATCTCCCAGCAGGGGTCGAAAGACACCTCATGCAGGAGAACTCTGGCTACCATCTGGCAGGTACCTCTCTGGGATGAGGCTTCCAGAGGAAGGAACAGGCAGCAATCTTTGCTGTTCTGCAGCCTCTGCTGGTGATACCCAGGCAAACATGGTCTGGAGTGGACCTCCAGCAAACTCCAGCAGGCCTGTAACACAGGGTCCTGACTGTTAGAAAGAAAACTAACAAACAGAAAGGAATAGCATCACCATCAACAAAAAGGATGTCCACATAAAAAGACACCTGAAAATCACCAATATCTAAGACCAAAGGCAGATAAATCCATGAAGATGAGGAAAAACTAGTAAAATATGGCTGAAAATTCCATAAACAAGAATGCCTCTTTTCCTCCAAAGGATCCCAACTCCTCTACAGCAAGGGAACAAAATTGGATAGAGAATGAGTTTGATGAATTGACAGAAGTAGCATCCAGAAGGTAGGTAAAAACAAATTCCTCTGAGCTTGAGGAGCATGTTCTAACCCAATGCAAGGAAGCTATGAACCTTGAAAAAAAGATTAGAGGAATTGCTAACTAGAATAACCAGTTTAGAGAATAACATAAATGACCTGATGGAGCTGAAAAATGCAAAAAATGAAAAATAGAACCTCGTGAAGCATACACAAATATCAATAGCGAATCTATCAAGTGGAAGAAAGGATATCAGAGATTGAAGATCAACTTAATGAAATAAAGGGTAAAGACAAGATTAGAGAAAAAAAAAAGAATGAAAAGGAATAAACAAAGCCTTCAAATATGGAACAAGGTGAGAAGACCAAACCTATGTTTGATTGGTGTACCTTAAAGTGACGGGGAGAATGGAACCAAGTTGGAAAACAATCTTCAGGATATTATCCAGGAGGAATTCCACGGCCCAGCAGGACAGGCCAACATTAAAATTCAGGAAATATAGAAAACACCAGAAAGATACTGCTAGAGAAGAGCAACCTCAAGACAGATTAATATCAGATTCACCAAGGTTGAAATGGAGGAAGAAATGTTAAGGACATCGAGAGAGAAAGGTCAGGTCACTCACAAAGGAAAGACCATCAGACTAACAGCAGATGTCTCTGCAGAAATCCTACAAGCTAGAAATGAGTGGAGGCTAATGTTCAACATTCTTAAAGAAAAGAATTTTCAACCCAGAATTTCATATTCAGCAAACTAAGCTTCGAAAATGAAGGAGAAATAAAATCCTTTACAGACAAGCAAATGCTGAGAGATATTTTCACCACCAGGTCTGCCTTACAAGAGCTCCTTAAGAAAGCAGTAAATATGGAAAGTAAAAACTGGTATCAGTCACTGCAAAAACATACCAATTTATAAAGACCATTGACATTGTGAAGAAACTGCATCAACTAATGGGCAAAATAACCAGCTAGCATCGCGATGGGATCAAATTCACACATAACATTATTAGCCTTAACTGTAAATGGATAAATGCCCCTATTAAAAGACATAGACTGGCAAATTGGATAAAGAGTCAAGACCCATCAATATGCTGTATTCAGGAGACCCATCTCATGTGCAGATATGTATAGGCTCAAATTAAAGGGATGGAGGAATATTTGCTAAGCAAATGGAAAGACAAAAAAGCAGGGGTTGCAAACTTAGTCTCTGATAAAACAAACTTTAAACCAAGAAAGATTTTCTAAAACAAACTTTAAACCAAGAAAGATAAAAACAAACAAACAATAACAAAACAAAACAAAAAAAAGAAGAGCATTACATATTGGTAAAGGGATCAATGAAACAAGAAGAGCTAATGATCCTAAATATATATGCATACAATACAGGAGAACCCAGGTACATAAAGCAAGTTCTTAATGACCTACAAAGAGACTTAGACTCCCACACAATAATAGTAGGAGATTTTAACACTCCACTGTCAGTATTAGACAGATCAACAAGGCAGAAAATCAACAAGGATATCTAGGACTTGAATACAGATCTGGAACAAGCAGACCTAATAGACATCTACAGAACTCTCCACCCCAAAGCCACAGAATATACATTCTTCTCAGCACCACATTGCACTTATTCTAAAATTTACCACATAATTGGAAGTAAAATGCTCCTCAATAAATGCAAAAGAATAGAAATCATAACAGTCTCTCAGACCACAGTGCAATCAAATTAGATTTCAGGATTAAGAAACACACTAAAAACTGCTCAACTACATGGAAACTGAACAACTTACTACTCAATGATGACTGGATAAACAATGAAATGAAGGAAGAAATAAAGATGTTCTTCAAAACCAATGAGAACAAAGACACAACATACCAGGATCTCTGGGATACAGGTAAAGCAGTGTTCAGAGGGAAATTTATAGCACTAAATGCTCACAGGAGAAAGCAGGAAAGATCTAAAATCGACACCCTAACATCACAACTAAAAGAACTAGAGAAGCAAGAGCAAACAAATTCAAAAGCTAGCAGAAGACAATAAATAACTAAGATCAGAGTAGAACTGAAGGAGATAGAGGCACGAAAAACCCTTAAAAACATCAGTGAATCCAGGAGCTGTTTTTTGAAAGGATTTGCAAAATAGACCGCTAGCCAGACTAATAAAGAAGAAAAGACAAAAATATCAAATAGACACAATAAAAATGATAATGGGGATATCATCACTGATTCCATAGAAATACAAACTACCACCAGACCATGCTATAAACACCTCTACACAAACTAGAAAATATAGAAGAGATGGATAAATTCCTGGAAACATATACCCTCCCAAGACTAATCCAGAAAGAAGTTGAATTCATGAATATACCAACAATAAGTTCTAAAATTGAGGCAGTAATTAATAGCCTACCAACCAAAAATAACAACAACAACAACAAAAGCCCAGGACCACATGGATTCACAGCCAAATTCTACTAGAGGTACAAAGAGGAACTTGTACCATTCCTTCTGAAATTATTCCAAGCAACAGAAAAAAAGGGAATCCCCTCTAACTCACTCTAGGAGGCCAACATCATCCTGATACCAAAACTTAGCAGAGTCACAACAAAAAAAAGAAAATTTCAGGCCAATATCCCTGATGAACATCGATGTGAAAATCCTCAATAAAAGGATTTTATTGGCAAAATGAATCCAGCAGCACATCAAAAAGCCTATCCATCATGGTCAAATTGGCTTCATCCCTGGAATGCAAGGCCGTTTCAACATATGAAAGTCAACAATTGTAATCCAGCACATAAACAGAACCAATGACAAAAATCACACGATTATTAGAATAGATACAGAAAAGGCCTTCAATAAAATTCAACACTCCTTCATGCTAAAAACTCTCAATAAATTAGTTATTCATGTAACATATCTTAAAATAATAAGAGCTATTTAAGACAAACCCACAGCCAATATCATACTGAGTAGACAAAAACTGGAAGCATTCCCTTTGAAAACTGACACAAGACAAGTATATACTCTCTTACCACTTCTATTCAACAAAGTATTGGAAGTTCTGGCCAGGGCCATCAGGCAAGAGAAAGAAATAAAGGGTATTTAAAGAGCAAGGGAGGAAGTCAAATGGTCTCTGTTTACAGATGACATGATTGTATATTTAGAAAACCCCATTGTCTCAGCCCCAAATCTCCTTAAGATGATAAGCAACTTCAGCAAAGTCTCAGGTTACAAAATCAATGTGCATAATCACAAGCATTCCTATACAGCAATAATAGACAAACAGAGAGCCAAAGCATGAGTAAACTCCCATTCACAGTTGCTGTAAAGAGAATTAAATACCCAGGAATACAACTTACAAGTGATGTCAAGGACCTCTTCAAGGAGAACTACAAACAACTGCTCAAGAAAATGAGAGGACACAAACAAATGGAAAAACATTCCATGCTCATGGATAGGAAGAATCAATATCGTGAAAATGGCCATACTGGCCAAAGTAATTTATAGATTCAATGCTATCTCCATCAAGCTACCATTGACTTTCTTCACAGAATCAGAAAAAAACTACTTTAAATTTCATATGGAACCAAAAAAGAGCCCATATATCCAACACAATCCTAAGCAAAAAGAACAAAGATGGAGCATCACACTACCAGACTTCAAACTATACTACAAGGCTGCAATAACCCAAACAGCATGGTACTCTTACCAAAACAGATATATAGACTAATGGAACAGAACAGCGGCCTCAGAAATAACCACACATCTATAACCATCTGATCTTGACAAACCTGACAAAAATAAGCAATGGGGAAAAGATTCCCTATTTAATAAATGGTGTTGGGAAAGCTGGCTAGCCATATGCAGCAAACTTAAACTGAACCCTTCCTTATACCTTATACAAAAATTAACTCAAGATGGATTAAAGATTTAAATATAAGATCCAAAACCATAAACACCCTAGAACAAAACCTAGGCAATAACATGCAGGACATAGGGATGGGCAAAGACTTCATGACTAAAACACCAAAAGCAATGGTGACGAAAGCCAAAATTGACAAATGGAATCTAATTAAACTAAAGAGCTTCTGCACAGCAAAAGAAACTATCATCAGAGTGAACAGGAAACCTACAGAATGGGAGAAAATTTTTGTAATCTATCCATCTGACTAAGGGCTAATATCCAGGATCTACAAAAAACTTAAACAAATTTACGTGAGAAAAACAACTCCATTCAAAAGTGGGCCAAGGAGATACACAGACACCTTTCAGAATAAGATATTTATGCAGCCAGCAAGCATGAAAAAAAGCTCATCATCACTCATCATTAGAGATATGCAAATCAAAACCACATGAGATACCATCTCACGCCAGTTAGAATGGCAATCATTAAAAAGTCAGGAAAGAACAGATGCTGGAGAAAATGTGGGGAAATGGGAACGCTTTTACACTGTTGGTGGGAGTGTAAATTAGTTTAACCATTGTGGAAGACAGTGTGGCGATTCCTCAAGACCTAGAACCAGAAATACCACTTAACCCAGCAATCCTATTACTGGGTATATACCCAAAGGATTACAGATCATTTTAATATAAAGACACATGCATGTGTATGTTTATTGCTGCACTATTCACAATAGCAAAGACTTGGAATCAACCCAAATGGCCATCGATGACAGACTGGATAAAGAAAATATGGCACATAAACCATGGAATACTATGCAGCTATAAAAAAGGATGAGTTCATGTGCTTTGCAGGGACATGGATGAAACTGAAAACCATCGTTCTCAGCAAACTAACACAGGAACAGAAAACCAAACACCACATGTTCTCATTCATAAGTGGGAGAAGAACAATGAAAACACATGGACAGAGGGAGGGGAACATCACACACTGGGGCCTGTCGAAGGGTGGGGGTCTAGGGGAGGGATAGCATTAGGAGAAATACCTAATGTAGATGACAGGTTGATGGGTGCAGCAAACCACCATGGCACGTGTATACCTATGTAATAAACCGGCATGTTCTGCACATGTATCCCAAAACTTAAAGTACAATATAAAAAAAAGAGAAGATTAAAAAAATGATATTTTGATTAGGCTTTCAATAAGAAAACATTAAATAAAATGAATTATGTTCATGTAACTCTCTGGGAGTATGGGAGAACGTGTCACACATTGCTATATGGAGAAGTGTGTGTGTCCTTCTGGAAAAGGACATGGAAAACCATGGCTGGTTTCTTCTGCACATTGCTCCCTGTTCCTTTCCCTTGGCTGATTTTTAATCTGTATCTGTTTGCTGTACTAATCCACAACCATGAGTATAACAGTATTTTTAAGTCCTATTATCTTTGTAGCAAATCATTGAATCTGGGGGTAGTCTTGTGGATTCCTAATAAATGTTCTTAAATTTAAAACAACTCAAGAGTTTTAATCAGATGTTGGTTGTCAGAAAAAAAATGTCAAAAGATTTATCAGATTTTTTTTTTTGAATACTTAGATTTTCCATGGCTCAGTGAAGCTTGTTTGATCATGACTATTAAAGCTAATGGAGCAGTGTCATGTAGTGGAAGGAGTCACTGAGAGTATTTGGGGCATTAGACCAGATCATCATTCTTCAAAGTGTGCTCCTTGGAATGCCTGGGAGAAACTCCTTCCAAATATGGTTCCCTGGACAGTTTAGCAAATAGCATTCCTTTTTTGGAGATTTACAAAGCACATTAGCATTGAGGATTACTACAGTAAAGAAAGCTGCCTAACATTGTTTTATCCAGTATTGTCTAAAATTATTGGACCACTGAAAAACTCTCCATTTTGCTTTTATTAAAAGAAAAACAAACCCCTAACAACTTTTAATTACTCCTGGAAATAGTGATCCATAAAAAAAAATACTTTGGGAACACTTAAACTTGATGATTTCTAAGATACCTTGCTGCTCTTACTATTTATAAATTTAGAATTAAATTAACTTTAGGATGTAATCTATTCATACATTATAATGGGTTGGGCACCATACAGAAGAGGTCAAATAAAAGTGGATTTATTTATTTGTTTATTTTTGAGCTAGAGTCTCACTCTGTTGCCCAGGCTGGAGTGCAGTGGTGCGATCTTGGATCACTGCAACCTTTGCCTCCTGTGTTCCAGTCATTCTCCTGCCTTAGCCTCCCAAGTTGCTGAGACTACAGGCGCGTGCCACCACACCAGCTAACTTTTTTTCTTTTTATTAAGTACAGAGGGGGTTTCACCATATTGGCCAGGCTAGTCCCAAACTCCTGATCTCGTGATCTACCTGCCTCAGCCTCCCAAAGTGTTGGGATTACAGGTGTGAGCCACTGCCCCTGGCCAAGTAGATTTATTTTTTTAAGACTTAAAGATATTGACAGAAAAAATAAATAATATATGTGACAGCATTAACAACAAAAAGCTAGTAATTAGAGGCAAAAAAATAAATTCAGGTAATAAGCAAGATATTTGCAACATGTGCACAATTAGCATGCAATGGGTTATTCTAGGTAAGAAAGAATGAGAGAGTTCTAGTTGGATGTGTGGGGTGTCAGTGGAAATATTCAAAGTTAAGTGGGTGAAGCCAACATAAGTGAGGAAACGAAGGGGTGAGTAGGAAGTATCTTTTTTTTTTTTTTTTTTTTTGAGACGGAGTTTCACTCATGTTACCCAGGCTGGAGTGCAATGGCGCGATCTCGGCTCACCGCAACCTTCGCCTCCTGGGTTCAGGAAATTCTCCTGCCTCAGCCTCCTGAGTAGCTGGGATTACAGGCACGCACCACCATGCCCAGCTAATGTTTTGTATTTTTAGTAGAGACGGGGTTTCACCATGTTGACCAGGATGGTCTCGATCTCTTGACCTCGTGATCCACCCGCCTCGGCCTCCCAAAGTGCTGGGATTACAGGCTTGAGCCACCGCGCCCGGCTGCGTAGGAAGTATCTTAAAACAAAAATTCAACAAGTTGATCTTTAAAAAGATGATATGATAACCTTTGAAGTGGGATGTCAGGGCATTGCATTGGGCAAATAGTATTTGAATCTGGGTGAAAATGTGTAGTGCTTAAAGAGGTAGCTCAAAGAGGCAAATGTAGTATTTCAGTTAGGACCATCCTTTCCTGAGCTGGAAAATTAATTGTGGTTATAGAGGAAGAGATGGATGCACACAGAATGGTGTGACATATTGCATGTGAAAAATCATTGATGAGGAGGACTCAGAGTTGACCAGGAGAGATCCACTGGGAAAAGACCCCACATTTCCTGATGTCAGCCAAGATCCACCCTTTGAGGCAGTCCCTTCTGAAGGAGTCCCCTGGGTGCTACTAGCCTAACTTTTCCTGCAGAGGGTGTGTAGGAGGCTATTTTCAATGCAGCTATCTGAGAGGAGAAAGTATGATGGAGTAAAAATAGAATGAGTCAAAGGGATGGGAGAGAAAGAGAGAGAGAGAGAAGAAGGCAGTTTTCTATTAAAATTTAATGGGGTGGCTGACACTATTTCCTGATTTTTAAAATTAGCAGGCTTGGTAGTTATGGAAGTTTTTCCTTATACCTTTTATGGTACAAGTCATGCAGAAAGAGAGAATAAAAGCATAATTAGGCTTTCTGAACGTAGGAAACTTTGCTTTCCTAGGATTTCTCTACTTTTAGAAGTATTTTTTTAAGGGGGTCATTTGCCTAGTACCAAGAAATTTTGGACCGATTGTCTGCCAAAATCAATTCTGTAGCTCCTCTACTTCCCTAGTTACCTTTGCCAGACAAGATTACCAGTTACTTTATACTTCCCAACTTTTCCCCCTCTCTACTGAGCACATGTGCCGTGTTATTTTTTCATGTCTATTGCCTGCTAGATTTAAGTTCTCTTGGTGCAAGGATTGTGTCTGTTATTTTCATGTTTTCGCCAGCACTTTGTAGCACAAGGCCCAATAATCAAAGGTTTATTTATTTATTTATTTATTTTTTTGAGACGGAGTTTCACTCTTGTTACCCAGGCTGGAGTGCAATGGCGCAATCTCGGCTCACCACAACCTCCGCCTCCTGGGTTCAGGCAATTCTCCTGCCTCAGCCTCCTGAGTAGCTGGGATTACAGGCATGCGCCACCATGCCCAGCTGATTTTTTTTTTTGTATTTTTAGTAGAGACGGGGTTTCACCATGTTGACCAGGATGGTCTCGATCTCTTCACCTCGTGATCCACCCGCCTTGGCCTCCCAAAGTACTGGGATTACAGGCGTGAGCCACTGCGCCCGGCCCAAAGGTATATTTAAACAGTGAGTTAAATGAAATTAACACAGTCATATTGTGTATATTTTATAAAAATTAAAAATTCTATTATTTATTATAACAATCCAAAAGTTATTCAGTTTTCATTTTTTTTCTTATAAGCCATTAGTATGTTTGACATCTGACAGAATTTTATGCATGGACAGGAATAGCTGCTATCGCTAAGTTGATTAAAAATATTTTTCTTAATATTTAAATATTATTTAAACTCTAATCCATTTGCACTCAGTAACTTTATAAACCACATTGCCTTAAAACCTGAATACTGATTGCAAACTTAGTCAAAAATTTCCTAAAAACGTCAATAAAATTATGAGTCCCAGAGGTTAATTTCTCTTAAATCTTTTATTCACTTTAAAACACATACAATTATGGAAATAATTATAGCAGGTACAACCAAACCTATTCTTATCAACTGTTTTAAAATATCCACACCATGGCACTCTGGGTGACTGACTTCTTTAGTATTTGTATATCTATTCTCATAACTAACATTACTTACAGTTAACTTGTATCTGTACTTGAGGAAAGCAGTATACTCTACAAGAGCTGAAGTTGCATTTTCTAGGTTAATGCATGGTGAGACACAGGAGATGATCATTATAGTCATTATTTAATCAAAATTCGTAGAGTGGAACCCAGTTGCTAGCTATAGTACTGATAAAGGAACAAAATGTAATTGGATTTAAAACAAACATCTTACAAAGGTTTCTTCTTTCAGCAGAATAAATGTAATATATAAAATATATGCTAAACATATATTTTATATGAATTCTATGTAGAAAACTTAAATTTTAAATTGTTAGCATAAATTTTATAATTTATCTTTTTATTGTCCAATGCAGTTTTAAGTAGCCTTTAACTTGTACATAGAATCACTAAAATTACCCCGTCTGTATTTTGCAGCTTAAACATGCACTTGTATACAGATAATTCTGACATCTGGATGAGGTCTTACAGGTTATGGAGAAATTTCATGTATATTACTTTGTATATAAGCTAAGATATTAGCGAGTCTCACCATTAAATAGATGATCCAACAGGGACTCAGATAATAGATCACATGCTTACTGAGTCTATCACGATTATCTTACTTAAGATAATCTTTTTCATTTTTACTATATTTCTACCTATTCAATTATATTGCTATTACGAATACTTTGACATCTATAAAACTGCAAGGCCGGGCGCGGTGGCTCAAGCCTGTAATCCCAGCACTTTGGGAGGCCGAGGCGGGTGGATCACGAGGTCAAGAGATCGAGACCATCCTGGTCAACATGGTGAAACCCCGTCTCTACTAAAAATACAAAAAATTAGCTGGGCATGGTGGCGCGTGCCTGTAATCCCAGCTACTCAGGAGGCTGAGGCAGGAGAATTGCCTGAACCCAGGAGGCGGAGGTTGCGGTGAGCCGAGATCGCGCCATTGCACTCCAGCCTGGGTAACAAGAGTG
>NW_022436941.1:26742273-26822531 GCF_009761245.1 Sapajus apella | reverse complement strand
AAAAAAAAAAAAAAAAAAAACTGCAGTCAGTTTTCATATCATTCATCACTTAATCAAATGATCTTTTCCTATGTGGTATCAGAAGGCTTTGGGCTTTCCCTGATAAGGGGCAGTAGTGCAGTTTGTAAGGGTGCTGTGTACCGCAGTTTACAGCTCTTCTGCCTAACTGACTATAAAACCTTAAGTCACTTAACTTGGGGATAATAATAGCATATAACTTACAGAGTTTTTAAATGAAGATTAAATGAGGCAATACAGATCAAGCACCTAAATCACTGCTTGGCTATAGGATATAATTAGTTGAGGGAACATGTTATTTAATTATTATTCTTGGGGGCGCCTATTTTGTTGATCATTGTTAGCACATGTATTGCAGAAGAAAGACTAGTAAAAATAAACAGATTCAGTATTTGTTAATTTTCATACTTTTCAGAAGTCTGGTGAAAGATGTCATTTTGGGACTGATTAAAATGAAAGAATATGAGAATTTTAAAATAGTTTAAAACTGTATTTCATTGGTTGAAACTTCGCAGGCCAGTTTCATACATCCAAAGTCCCCCATTGTACCCCAAGTTCATCTGGTAGATAATTTATCTCTCAGTAGTAGAAGCATTACCTTCTTTGGACCCTGAGTGGTAGAAAGATTACAAAGAATGTTAGTGAAAATCTCTCATCCCTGGGAAAGAAGTCAGCCTTTGGGTCCCAGCTTTAGAGTGAATGGTTAATTTGTCTCTCTGCGATTTGGGGCATTTGGAAAGTAACACAGGCCAATAACCAAACTATTTCTTAACCTAGAGCCATAAATCCTAAAATCTACCCTGAGAGATAGATTATTGCCTCAGAGCCTTGACTTTTATAATGCAGATACCCTGGGGAGCTGTGCCATTTTTAAGTGGCTAATTTACCCTACAGTGCAATTAGTTTCTGAGCTTCTTTTCTTTCAAGCCAAAAGGCCTTTGGAGTTTACAATTGGAATGAGTTTAGAGTGGATGAGGACCCAAAATAGGAAATGGATAGTAGAAGGGGATCAGAAGACAGATTTTTACCTTGAGGGAGGAGAGAGGATGTGGGGCAAAGCTCACAGGGCCAGGACTCAGCAGACCTGGGTTCTGCTCTTATGCAGAACTCTGGGAGGCTGAAGGGCCAAGTCTTTGAGGAGCTGCCATGCTCTGATACTCTGTGATTCCCTGTCATCACTGTGTCATTATATTTAGGCTAGTCACTGCTATCACTAGGTCCTTGAATGAAGAAGAGAGAGATCTGTATAGAGCACTTCTGACATAAGTGGCTCCATATTAGGAAAAGACTCCGTCTTACATTTCAAAGGCATCAAGCCAGCAGAGTCCAGATGTTCACCTAATCAATAGAGAAAATAAATAACCAGATAAGAATGTAGCCCCTTACTATCAGTCCTCATCAGAGGATTCAAGTGCTGTAATGTGAACGGGACTTCACCAGGTTGACATGGCCATCTCCATAGAGAGCATCTTGTTGTTCCTCATGATTAGCACCTGGCATCTGCTGCTAAAGGCTCTGCCCAAATCAAGGACTCTTCCTTACAAGATGTTAATGACTTTCCAGATTAGCCCAAGACTCTCTCCTTGTCCACATCACCATCCTTGGATTGGTTCATTAGCCCCTTTTCCTACCCCTTTTCCTCTTGATGTCAAATGTTACTTTGATATGGAAAGTTTAAGCTAAATATTTATATGTTGCTTAGGTATACTACTATATATGGTTTGCAGTATTGACTGACCTGTGGAGTAGCTTGAGCCTGTGTACTCACAGCTTTCACTACAAAGTGAATAGATAGCACAAAGGAGAATTGCCATCCTGGGAATTCCATGTAGCTCTTGGTTATTGTGATTGAAATAGCATAAGTAAAAGTCTAACCTTGTAGAAAGACACAAACGTACATGGACCTGGTTTATGTCTGACCTTGTGAAGCTCATAACAAGATCTCAAGAGAACACAGTTACAGATTTTCCTAAATATTTAGGTAAGCTACTTTGACATTCCTATTTTCTATTGATCTTAAAGTATAATCCTAAAGTATGGCTTTATATTTACAGGACGATCTATTACTCCCCATCTCTGGGCTGATGTTGGCTAACCCACAATTTCTAGTTTTACAGTAGTTCAAGTGATCTCCAGTTTTTTTAGAGCATGCATCTCTCAAAAATTCTGAAAACAAATATGATAATATTCAGTTTGGTGTTTTAAAATTAGTGTTATGTTAGTGATAACTAACTCCAGTTTCAGATGGGTCTTCAACTTGTTTTCTTCAGTTTCTCAGGAGCGGATATGAGTTGTTCTTGGATGTTCTCTTTGGTCTTATAGTTGTTTAGGGTCATTTTAGGGATGTGCCATGATATTTAATAGATGAAGAGCAGACCTAGGACTTGTGGGTGAGACATTGCTCCCTCTGAGTGGTAAGTTGCCGATGCAGTGGTGAGGATGGGCACAAGTGCAGAGTGGACAGGGGATTGTCTTGAGGCAGTTGTGGGTGGTTCTAAGAAGGTTCTTGTGTGAAAGCTTGCTGGTTGACTGCTTAGGATTGGATGGGACATGGCTTTGGGTACTCACCAGCACTTCCTAGACAGTGCCCCACTCTTGTGCTCAATATCAAGCAGGGAAGAGTTGGTACAGATATGAGACCTTGTATTCATCATGGTTCTCCAGAGAGACAGAATTAATTGTGTGTGTGTGTGTGTGTGTGTGTGTGTGTGTGTGTGTGTGTGTGTGAGTGATGTATATTGATTCTGTAAGTTGGGTGTATGTGTGTATATACACACACACACACACACACACACACACACACACATACATTTATATATATGAATGTGAAGGGAATTTATGTATATAATATAAATGAGAGGGGATTACATATGTGTATGAATGAGAGGGGATTTATTGGAAGAACTGGCTCACATGGTAATGGAGTCTGGAGTCTAAGTGCTGTGACTATCTGCAAGCTTAAGAACCAGAGAAGCCAATAGTGTAGCTCAGCCGAAGTCAGAAGTCTAGAGAACCAAGAAACTCTATGAACTTCACAGGGTAACTCAGTTTGAGGCTGAAAGTCAAAAGCCCTGTGAGACCACTGGAACAAATCCTAAAGTCCAAAGGCTGAAGAAGAACATGGAGTTTTTATGTCCAAAGAGAAGAGAAGGGCATCTCACTGCAGAAGAAAGAGGAGAGAGAGAGAGACAGAGAGAGAGGGAATTTGCTCTTCTGCCTTTTTGTTCTATCGGGGCCCTGAGCTGATTGAATGATGTTCACCCACCTTGAGGGTGGATCTTCCTCACTCAGTTCACTGACTCACATACCAGTCTCCCCTAAAAACACCCTTCCAGACACACAAAGAAACAATACTTCACCCGCCATCTAAGCATGCCTCTATGCACTCAAGTTGACACCTAAAATTAACCATCGCAGGTCTGACAACACCTTTGCTTGGCCTTATTTCCCTGTTTTCCAGAATTTTCCCTTCCTTCTGCTCACACTAATACCCTCCCCCAAAATTCTCTTTATTTTCCCTCCTAAAACCTTTTATCTTTTCTTTAGAGTAGACCTTCCTGCTCCATTAAAACTAGAGTTGAGATTATTATTAACTGAAAACCTATTCTCTTTCCCCCTTTCTTGGGGCAGAAAGGACATAGTCTTCAATCATTCCCAAGGTGGTGAGTGTGAGTTACTTACATTTTAGGCCCTCTTTCCTTGGGTTCAGTGCTCCCGATAAGGAAGGAAAAAGTAAGTACCCATATTAAAGTGGTTGAAATTCAAAATTTTGTTACTCACTATCTTAAGGAGTCATTAAAGGCAGGGAGAACTAACAGGCTGAAATATTTTAAATGTTGAGAATAATTGCACAAAGATCTACTTTATTCTTGTTGTAGTTCTGATATTTCTCTATATAAGTTAGGAGTGATATCTATTTCCTAAGAACTGTCAGAAGAAAAAAGAGGCTGCATTTCTCAACCGTCCGGAATATATTACCTATATTTAATTCAATAAACATTTATTAAGCCTCAGTAAAGCTAGACTTTGCTGGAAAAATGAAAACTTCAGAGGCAAATAGGATATAGTTTTTGTCCTGAAGAAGCTTAGTCTAGAAGATAAAATAGATTCTAAAGATACATGCAACATGAAGAATATGGAACACAGGTGGGAAACATTGCATCTTACTTTGTGAGTGAGAAAGGACTCCATGAAAGGAGGTGGCAACTGAAGGATTGAAGGACACGTAAGATTTTGATAACTGGAGATATCTGTTTCTACTTAGAAGATGCTGTGATTTTCTCCTCTATATTCATCTCACACAGCTTCTATTTGGGTAATAACAATGGAGCTTGAAGGGGATTGATCCTACTGTTGATCTCTCAATAAGCTCTTATTGGTCTAACTTAGTGTAACCCTGTTCCCTTTTTTATTAATTCAGGTAACCCAGACTTAAATCATTTTGTTGGACCACAGATATCAGCTGACTTTGCACAAATCTCAGGCATTTTTTGGAATTTCAGGAATTTATCCTGCATTACCTTTAGATGCTAGTTTCTCTAGTGTCCTGATGTAAAGCAGGAAATATAGATGCTACCCCTAGCTGGGAAGCCAGCCTAAAGACGAAGTTGATAGAGAGTAGAAAGAATGGCAGAAAAATGAACTTTAGTACTCATCTAACCCATACATAAACCTTGAAATACTTTAACATCTTTTGGTTACATAAGTAGCTAAATTTACTTAACTATTTAGGCCCATTCAAATTGGGATTTCTGTTTTTGGAACTAAAAGTATCGTACATGGTACAAAACAGGGAAGAGGTTGGTATTCTATAGTTTAGGTTCGAGAAACATTATAATAAACAAAGTCTATGAGATGAGTTATATCACAATTTGGGGGTACCAGGGTCAGGAATGGCAGGCTAAATTTGAGGACTAGAATTATACAAATGAACAGAAAGGTAAAGCTCATTTATTTACCACCTTCCTTTGTCATATGAGAAAAGGGAGAGTCCACGATCCCAAATGACTTTTGTTGCGTAGGACGAGGAAGGAGCAAGGTTGATCACAGACATCGCTGATCTGTTTCCTGAACCCCATCTGCCTTCTAACTTGTTTATAATCAGTGTGCCCACATCCAGACGGTCTATCCGACTGCCTTCTGGGTAGCTCCTCCTCAGTCTCCCACATTTTTTTCATACTCAATTAGGACAGAGCTGATCGTTTTTGCCCAAACATTTGCCCTTCCTTCTATGTTCTTCTTCAGTTGCTTAAGATAGAAATGTGCTTTTCTTCTCAACTAAACATTCTTCTTGTGTGATCTGCATACATATCTTCCACTAACACCTATATCCTTTTAACTACCAAATATATATTCTTAAACTCATGATTCTAGAAGCTTCTGTATAACTTCTGTTTTTCACTGGAAGCCTCCAGAAATATATAAAACTGAACATCATATTCTAAATGCAATAAATACCTCCCCATTTGTAAACAGCATTTATAGCAGACAAGTGGATCCACTTGAGAGATATCTGGAATCCATTCTTTGTACCTTTTCTCTCTTAACTAACCTCTCCACTTCCATTATCCCGTTGATCAATACAATCTCTTAAATCTTTAGAATCTGTTCCTTTTCCCCACCCACAGACTTTGCCTTTATTCAGACCATCAACATTTTTTGCTAAATTAGAAATAGAAGCAGTTGGTCACCTTGCCTCCAGACTACTTGCAGTCTATTCCTTCCACAATCATCAGAGATCTTCCTAGAGGGATATTTTATGTAACACTGTAGCGGCTCTGGATACTGATTTTCTCTTCCCATAAGGTTGTTGTTGTTTGCTTGGTCATTTGTTTATTTGTTTATGACTTGGCTGAAGTCTACTTCCCCTGCAGTGCTTGGCCTTTAATATTCCTGATCGCATTTTTTTCTCCTTGTTTTTATCTTTCGTCTTGGCTACCCAGGGCCGAGCATGAGCCTTTTATTGGTCAAATGTTGTGTGTAAGTCCCTGTAGCTAGCTGTCTTTAAGCTTTCCTGGTGTGTGTCTTGCTGCTGTACAATTCAGGGGATTTATGTTGGTTTTGTTTGTTTGTTTTGCTCCCATGGTTAGCTGGAGATAGTAGCTTGGAGATTCCCCTTCTGATGCCTTGAAAGGGCACAACTTGGACATGAACAGTCTTCCAGACTGCCGAGTATGATATGGTGTTATTTTTAAGCCTGGCCCCTGAACAGTTGCCCTAGGTAAGGTAACTTACTGTTTGATCACTATTTGGTCCGAAGTTGTGCATAACCTCCTTGTGCCAAAGAGAATTTCACCCAGTGTTGGTGGGTCTATGCATGGCTTGGGGTGGCTTTCCAGTCTGCCCCTCCTGCTGTGACTCCTCCTGAGTAGGAGCAGCCCCCACCCCAATATGCATGGCCTTTCTGATACCGAGACTTAGCACCCAGCAGGGCTCTCCTGGCTCTCTCTTCATCCAGCTCTCTCCATTAAACTGGTCACTCTTCCATTTTGTTTGTTTCCTGGAGTTACCATAATTGCTCTTCACCAAGTTTTCCATTGCTTCTGACAGTGCCCTTCGGCACGGAGCTCTCCACTTTCTGTTCTGCATAAGTCAGCCAAGTCGGGCTGAGCTGCAGAGGTTTCATTCTTAGGCCTTCTTTTCCCCATCGGAGCATAGTTCTACTTTCCCGGAGTGACAGTCTGCTCTTTGACTGAGTACTGGGAGGGAGGGCAGACCCTGCTCTTCGTAGCTTGCCCCTCCCTACATGGAAGCTCTGTTTTACAAATGAATGGGAGTGTGGGTGATCAGGGGCCCAGCATTCTCAGTCTGTCATGACTGTACTAGAGCATTTGCCCTACAAGTGGGGATGGATGAGGGAAGAGATACCTCATCCTCTTGGACTGGAATAGAACTACAACATGGGGATCAGGGTAAAGAAAACCACCAGCAGCCTGCTTCTTCCAGGCTAAAATCATAGCCACAGACTACTGGGAGCTGAGGAAAATAACTCTCTCGCCATCCCTGTTCCCCCATCTTCTTGGCTACATACACAAGGGGTAGCTCTTTAATAACATGGAACTGGTTGTGAGTGGAAATGAAGTGAGTCTTGGCTCAAATATCACAGACTCACTGGTCTTACTATGGCAAAGTAGATTCTCTTGAATGAATGTTTTTCCATTTGCTGTATGCCCTTAGGACATTTTCTAGAACCTCTAAAAGATTGAATTATACATATTTTTCAACAGTTAAACTGTCTTGCTGGGAACGAGCCCCCTAATTTTCATACTTTATCATTCTGGATGCCCCATTCTTCATTTTTAAATATTCCCAGAGTTTTCAAAAAATGAAAGTGATCTCAGTTATCTCTCAACTTCTGAGAGGCGCTGGTTGGCATCCTATAGACACTCAATCCTTCCTCAGATTAATGAAGAAGTAAATGGATGGGAATTGATGGATTGTGTAAGATGGATTGAAGGATAGAGAACAACTTTAGGAGACTCTTTCCACAGTTGAGCATATTGTGGTCTCTCCTTCCGCTCATTTCTCCTCCTCCCTACTTTTAACCAGAGACTTTATAAATTCAGGCAATTTAGGAATATTGAGTTTTCATAATCATATAATCTCTGGTTACAGGAAACAGAAGCTCTTCTTCCCAAGGGGTAAGGGCTAGAAGGATGAGAATTGTAGCTGTACCTCTGCCTCCCAACTTTTACCTTGTTCATTGTCCACACGTCTGTCTCCCTAAGCTTTTTGTGTGCAGCAGCAATGACTTGTCCATGTATTCACAGCATTCCACCCTGTGTCCCCCGGAAAGCAACAGAGATGGAACCATTAATGTAATGAAAGCAAGCCAAAACACTCTCCTAAATCTGAAAATTACAATTATTTGGGGAAACTTAGTGCCTTTGTGGTAATATATTAACTCTGCCCTGGCAGAGATGAAGGGAAGGATGGATGTCAAAAGAGACCCATTGAAGTTTACAGAAACTCCCTTTCAGAAAAATATATGGCTGGTCTGTACCTCTATTTAATATGGCTTGTCCTATTTCATGAATATCCTTATTTGATGCAATGGGGAAAATGTGTGACTTATGAATTGTTTTCACTAATGAGAACCACCAAATTATCCTATGGCAGTCTGTCATAAGGCATAGTGAATCATTCATTTCCTCTTGATACCAGTCTTAGATGTTGAGGGACATCCATATAGGATAAAATTAGACTGAAGTTACTGCTGAAAAACATTCAGTGCTTTTATCACTCCCATCTCTCTCCTGTAATTGCCTGTCATTGCTGCTTATGAATATTGGAGATTAAGAGTAAGTGTACAAGAGCCACATGTAGAAGTTATCTGTTATTTTCAGAATTAAAATGTTCTTTTTTCAGGACTGGGATATTTCACACTCTATTATTTTTTTCAGTGGTTTACCTGGAAACTCGAGCTTTCTAGTTGCCCCTTTATATCTGTTCTCCCTCTTTTTCTTAGCCCTGGCATTTCAGCTAGCCGTATGGCCACGTAGAGTTAAAATGACATTTCTTAGCCTCCTTGCAGTAGGTATGGCCATATGACTCAGTTTGGGCCAGTGAGATGTAGGTAAAAATATCACGTGTGACTTCTGGGAAATGTCCTGAGAGAGAAGCAGGCTCATCTATGTTCTTTTCTCTTTCCTGCTGCTGGAATGACTTTATGATGGCTGGTTCTAAAAGAGTACCTTAACACACAGTGAAACAAAAGTTATAGAGCCCTTGGTCCCTGGCAACTTTGTGGAACTGCTATATAGCCCTGTGCTGCCCACCTTTGGGTAGTTTAAATTTGAGAATAAAATTATGTTTTTAAACCAATATTAACTTCCCTTTACTTTTAGGCGGCAATGGGTCTAATACTAAATGAGTCTATTCTATACATCACAAAATCAACTTTTAGTTAGAAAGTGATAAGCTTAGTGTTAAACTGTGTTTAAAAAAGTACTATGCCTTTTTCTGATGAGTGTGGATAATCAAAACTCAAAATGACATTCTTCCTTTTTTTTTTAAAAAAAAATTGAGGTATTATTGAGATACAATTTACAACTGCACATACTTAAATTATAAAATTTGTTGAAGTTTGACTTATATAAACACCTAAGAAACCATAATCTCAAGATAATAAGCATGTCCACCACACCCAAAGTTTCCTCCTGTTTCTTTGTAATATCTTCCTTCTGTCTCTTACTGCTTCATTGTTTCCACCTCTACCCCACAACTCCAGGCAGATATTTTGATCTGCTTTCTGTCACTATAGATTATTGCTGAGTTATTTTTATTGCTGAGTTGTATTACACTGTAATAATATATCATAATTTGTTCATTCACTTGTTGATATAGGTTGTTTTCAGTTTGGGGTATTACAAATAAGGCTGATAAGAACACTTGAGTACACGTCTTTGTGAAAGCATCTGACTTTACTGCTCTTCAGCAAATAACCAGGAGTGGAATTATTGGGCCATTGCTAGGTGTATGCATAACATTTTAACAGGAAGGGTGACACAAACAAAATGGCAGAATAAGAGTATTCAGCCTTATCTTCTTACAGAAACATGGATTATAAAAACCACTCACAAATGAGAGTACCTTTTTGGGAGTCTGAGAGTCCAATGAAGAAAATCCAAGGTTAGAAGAACAGTTTCACATTACCTATATCACACTTCCCCCAACATGGCACAGCTTAGTGTCGGAAGAGAACTCTCAGCCTGCAATTTCCTCTATGGAGAAGGGTGAAAGCATAGTGAATGATAGATTTCTACAGCCATGAGAGACCTAAGAGGCCCATTTCTTTCTCACCTCACCCTGAACACAGAGGAATTTGGCCTGGCTGAATAGTTTGGAGGCAGCTAAGAGCAGGGAAAATAGGAGTTTTCATAGCAACTGGGGTGAGGAACTCTACAAAGAGCCATGGTTTCTAGTAACTACCTCATGAACACTACCAAGAGGCAAGCTCTCTAACTTCTCAGGATACATCATCTCTAGACACTTTCAACTAGCTCACATGTTCCCTCAGCACTCAATGTGCCCTAACCCACCCCCACTGTG
Organism: Sapajus apella; assembly: GCF_009761245.1. Taxonomy (NCBI): domain Eukaryota; kingdom Metazoa; phylum Chordata; class Mammalia; order Primates; family Cebidae; genus Sapajus; species Sapajus apella. Next base: position 26,812,463 of record NW_022436941.1, on the reverse strand, counting down.
ACTGGTGCCCTACATCCACTCCTATAGATGATGTATGCAAACTTCTGCAGATCATGCACAGGCACATGCAGACAGCTGGCTCAACTCTGCTGATTTGAGATAGTCCTTAAACTTAACTACTTCAAGAGACTGCCTTAGGGAAAATAAATGGGGGCTATCAGCACCCAGCCTGGCATCACAGGATCAAGAGAAGACATACAATACTAAGACTCCCCTGCCCTAAGAAAAAAGAAAAGAAATGGAGTTGGTGTATTCATAATAAAGGTCTGAGAGATTCCCAGAATTCCTAATCAGTCCAACTGGCGTTTCACTCCCAAAGCCAGCCAATAAAGACTGGAGGTGATTACTTCTTCAAATGTAAAGACAGCAGTACAAGAGTTTAAGGAACATGAAAAAATCAAGGATATATGACATTTTTATCAAAGGAACACAACTTTTACTAACCAATCCCAAAGAAATGGAGATCTGCAAATTTCCTGAAAAAATTTCAAAACAATTGTTTTAAGGAAGCTTGCTGAGCTACAAGAAAATATAGGTAGGCAAATAAATTACAATTAGAAACAATATCTGAGCCAGACAAGAATTCAACAAAGAAATAGAAATCATAAAGAAGAACAAAAAAATATTTGGAACTGAAGAATACAACGAATAAAATGCAGGCTTCAATAGATCTTCAACAGTAGTCTTGACCAAACAGAAGAATCTCTGAACTGAATGTCAGGTTATTTGAAAGTATCTAGTCAGTTGAGAAGAAAGAAAAAAGAATTAAAAAGAATAAAGAAGACTGCTATGGTTTTACTGCAGCCTCCAAAAATCATGTTTTGGAAATTTAATCCCCAGTATAAAAATATTGGGAGATGGGACCTAACGGGAGGTGTTTACTTCATGGTCATTAGATCCACCCTCATGAAAGATTAGTGCTGATTCTAAAAAATCTTCAGGCTGTAAATTCCATATTTCCCTCTCTCTTGCTCATGTGATGCCTTTCACTATGTTATGACACAGCAAGAGGGCCTTCACAAAATGTAGCCCCTCAATCTTGGACTTCCCAGCCTCCAGTATTGTGAGCCAAATAAACGTCTTTTAGTTATAAATTATCCAGTTTCAGGTATTATGCTATAGCAACAAAAAATGAAGTAAGACAAAATCCTATGAGATTCATAGGAACTCATCAAGCAAAATTATATATGCATATGAGAATCCCAGAAGAAGAAAGAAGGAAGAGACACAAAGCTTATTTTTAAAAAAATAATGGCCAAAAACTTCCCAATTTGGGGGAAGGATATGGACATCTAGGTTTATGAAGTTTCAAAGGTCCTGAAACAGAATCTACCCAAAAAGATTACACAGAGACATATTATATCAAATTACTAAAAGTCAAATACAAATAATTTTAAAAGCAGCAAGGAAAAAGCAACTTGTCACATAAGAAATGTCTACAAGGCTATCAGTAGATTTTTCAGCAGAAAGCAGACCAGAAGCGAGGTGGATGAGATGTACAAAGTGCAGAAAGGAAAAATGTTTTGTTTTAGGTACAACCAAAAATACTGTACCCGGAAAAGCTGTCCATCAGAAATGAGGGAGAGATAACACTTATCCATACAAACAGAAACTGAGGGAATTAACCACAGCTAGACCTGCCTTACAAAATATTGTTATTTAAGTTCAAAGAATTATAATTATTAACATAAAGACAAATGAAAGTATAAAATACACTGGTAAATAAATATGTCTCAGATTGGATTTTGTCACATTTCTCTATCTGCCTCTATGAGATGATCATTTGGACTTCCCTCTTTGGTTTCTCAGTTTGGTGAAATTTGTTAATTTATTTCTAAATGTTAAACCAACTTTGCATTGCTAGGAAAAATTTCACCTTGTCATGTCATATTATCTTTCTTATTAGTGAATTCAATTTGCTAAAATTTAGTAAGAAACTTAGTTTTTTCTTTCATGAGTGATATTTGTTTACAATTTTCTTATTTTGTAATGCCTTTGTTTTAAGTATCAGTATAATTTTTGCTTTATAGCATGAGTAGGAATATATTCTCTTTTCTTCAATATTCTGGAATCATTTGTGTAGAATTATTGCTATTTCTTAAGTATTTAATAGTTTGCCACTGATGCCATCAAGATTTCGAGATTTGTGTGTGTGGAAAATATCTTAAATAAAAATCCAACTTTTTAAATAAGATAAAGAGCTACTGAAATTATCTGCTTCTTTTTGGGTGAGTTTTGGTATTTTGGGTCCTTCAAGAAATTTATGCATTTCATTTAAATAGTCAAATTCACTGGCATAAAATAACTAACATATTCTTATTATTTTCATGTCAGTAAAATCATAGTGATGTCACATCTTATTTCTGTATTGATAATTTATATTTTTTTTCCAAATTAGTCTAGCTAGAAGTTTATTGATTTTATTGATCCTCTCAAAGAAACAGGTTTTTGTTTCATTTATTTTCTCAGTTGTTTTCTGTTCATTGATTTCTACTCTGGTCTTTATTATTTCATTTCTTCTGCTTAATTTGTTTTTAATTTGCTCCTCTTTTTCTAGCTTCTTAAGGTAGAAGCTGTGATAATTGTTTGGTAATTCTCTTTTTTCTACTATAGATGTTTATTGATATAAATCTAAGTATTACTTTTGTGACATTCACTGTTTTTGAAATGTGTTATCATTTTCATTTTGTTCAAAGCAACTACTAAATTCTTTTTGATTTTATCTTTAACTCATAGCTTATTTAGAAATGAATTATTTAATTTCTAATTATTTGGAGATTTCCCAAATACCTTTCTGTTGTTGATTTATACCTTAATTCCATTGTGGTTCAAAAACATACTGTGTATAATTTTAATCGTTTTAGCTATTTTGAGGATTATTTAATTGCCCAGAATATAGTCTTGTTTTTTAAAAACTGTTCCATGTATACTTGAAATGATTGTATATTTTGATGTTTTGGGTGTTGTGTTCTACAAATTTTGATTAGATCTAGGTGGCTAATAGTGTTGCTCAAGCTTTCTATATCTTTACTAATTTTCTGTCTATTCATTGGATCAATTATTGCAAAATGAGTGTTGAAACCTGTAACTGTGGTTTTGGCTTAAGTCATTTCTCTTTGTAGTTTTATTCACTTTCCTTTATGCATTTTGCATTTCTGTTATTAGGTACATGAATACATAGGATTATTATATATAGATATATATGTATATACATACATTATATTGCACTTTAGGTTCTGGGGTACATGTGCAGAACATGCAGGATCGTTGTATAGGTACATATATGGCAATGTGGTCTGCTGCCTCCATCCCCCCATCACCTATATCTGACATTTCTCCCCATGTTATTACTCCCCAACCTCCCTACATACTGCTGTCCCTTCCCTGTTTCCCCCCGACAGACCCCAGTGTGTGATGCTTCCCTCCCTGTGTCCATGTGTTCTCCTTGATCAACACCCACCTATGAGTGAGAACATGCAGTGTTTGATTTTCTGTTCTTGTGTCAGTTTGCTGAGAATGATGGTTTTCAGATTCATCCATGACCTTACACAGGACCCAAACTCATCATTTTTTTTTTCCCATTTATTTATTTTATTGCATTTTACATTTTGGGGTACATGTGAAGAACATGCAAAATTGTTGCATAGGAACACACGTGGCAGTGTGATTTGCTGCCTTCCTCCCCATCACCTACATCTGGCATTTCTCCCCTTGCTATCTCTCCCCAGCTTCCCACACCCCCACCGTCCCTCCCCTATTTCCCCCCAACCGACCCCAGTGTGTAGTGCTCCCCTCCCTGTGTCCATGTCTTCTCATCGTTCAACACCCGCCTATGAGTGAGAACATGTGGTGTTTGATCTACTGCTCTTCTGTCAGTTTGCTGAGAATGATGGTTTCCAGGTTCATCCATGTCCCTACAAAGGACCCAAACTCATCGTTTTTGATGGCTGCATAATATTCCATGGTGTATATGTGCCACATTTTCCCTATCCAGTCTATCGTCGATGGGCATTTGGGTTGGTTCCAGGTCTTTGCTATTGTAAACAGTGCTGCAATGAACATTCGTGTACACGTGTCCTTATAGTAGAACGATTTGTAATCCTTTGGATATATACCCAGTAATGGGATTGCTGGGTCAAATGGAATTTCTATTTCTAGGTCCTTGAGGAATCGCCACACTGTCTTCCACAATGGTTGCACTAATTTACACTCCCACCAACGGTGCAAAAGTGTTCCTATTTCTCCACATCCTGTCCAGCATCTGTTGTCTCCAGATTTTTTAATGATCGCCATTCTAACCGGCGTGAGATGGTATCTCAGTGTAGTTTTGATTTGCATTTCTCTGATGACCAGTGATGATGAGCATTTTTTCATATGTTTGTTGGCCTCACGTATGTCTTCTTTTGAGAAGTGTCTGTTCATATCCTTTGCCCACTTTTGAATGGGCTTGTTAGTTTTTTTCTTGTAAATCTGCTTTAGTTCTTTGTAAATTACGGATATCAGCCCTTTGTCATATGGGTAAACTGCAAAAATATTTTCCCAATCTGTTGGTTGCCGATTCACTCTAATGATTGTTTCTTTTGCTGTGCAGAAGCTGCGGAGTTTGATTAGGTCCCATTTGTCTATTTTGGCTTTTGTTGTCAATGCGTTTGGCGTTTTGGTCATGAAGTCCTTGCCTACACCTACGTCCTGAATGGTTTTGCCTAGATTTTCTTCTAGGGTTTTTATGGTGTTAGGTCTTATGTTTAAGTCTTTAATCCATCTGGAGTTAATTTTAGTGTAAGGTGTCAGGAAGGGGTCCAGTTTCTGCTTTCTGCACATGGCTAGCCAGCTTTCCCAACACCATTTATTGAACAGGGAATCCTTTCCCCATTGCTTGTTTTTGTCTGGTTTGCCAAAGATCAGATGGTTGTAGATATGTTGTGTTGCCTCCGAGACCTCTGTTCTGTTCCATTGGTCTATATCTCTGTTTTGGTACCAGTACCATGCTGTTTTGATTACTGTAGCCTTGTAGTATAGTTTGAAGTCTGGTAGTGTGATGCCCCCCGCTTTGTTCTTTTTGCTTAGAATTGGCTTGGCTATGCGGGCTCTCTTTTGGTTCCATATGAAGTTTAAGGTGGTTTTTTCCAGTTCTGCAAAGAAGGTCATTGGTAGCTTGATGGGGATAGCATTGAATCTGTAAATTACTTTGGGCAGTATGGCCATTTTCACGATATTGATTCTTCCTAACCATGAACATGGAATGTTTCTCCATCTGTTTGTGTCCTCTCTTATTTCGTTGAGCAGTGGCTTGTAGTTCTCCTTGAAGAGGTCCTTTACATTCCTTGTTAGTTGTATTCCTAGGTATTTTATTCTCTTTGTGGCAATTGTGAATGGAAGTTTGTTCTTGATTTGGCTCTCTTTAAGTCTGTTACTGGTGTATAGGAATGCATGTGATTTTTGCACATTGATTTTGTATCCTGAGACTTTGCTGAACTTGCTTATCAGTTTCAGGAGGTTTGGGGCTGAGACGATGGGGTCTTCTAGATATACAATCATGTCGTCTGCAAATAGAGACAATTTGACTCCCACCTTTCCTATTTGAATGCCCTTTATTTCTTTTTTTTGCCTGATTGCTCTGGCTAGAACTTCTAATACTATATTGAATAGCAGTGGTGAGAGTGGGCATCCTTGTCTGGTGCCACATTTCAAGGGGAATGCTTCCAGTTTTTGCCCATTCAGTATGATATTGGCTGTTGGTTTGTCATAAATAGCTTTTAGTATTTTGAGATACGTTCCATCGATACCTAGCTTATTGAGTGTTTTTAGCATAAAGGGCTGTTGAATTTTGTCAAAGGCCTTCTCTGCATCAACTGAGATAATCATGTGGTTTTTGTCTTTGGTTCTGTTTATGTGGTGAATTACGTTTATAGACTTGCGTATGTTGAACCTGCCTTGCATCCCCGGGATGAAGCCTACTTGATCATGGTGGATAAGCTTTTTGATGTGCTGTTGCAATTGGCTTGTCAGTATTTTATTGAAGATTTTTGCATCTATGTTCATCATGGATATTGGCCTGAAGTTTTCTTTTCTTGTTGAGTCTCTGCCGGGTTTTGGAATCAGGATGATGTTGGTGTCATAAAATGATTTGTGAAGAATTCCCTCTTTTTGTATTGTTTGGAATAGTTTCAGAAGAAATGGTACCAGCTCCTCTTTGTATGTCTGGTAGAATTCAGCTGTGAACCCATCTTGACCTGGGCTTTTTTTGGGTGGTAAGCTCTTAATTGCTGCCTCCACTTCAGACCTTGTTATGGGTCTGTTCAGGGTTTTGGCTTCTTCCTGGTTTAGGCTTGGCAGGAGGCAAGTGTCCAGGAATTTATCCATTTCTTCCAGGTTTATTAGTTTGTGTGCATAGAGTTGTTTGTAATAATCTCTGATGATGGTTTGAATTTCTGTGGAATCTGTGGTGATATCCCCTTTATCGTTTTTTATTGCATCAATTTGGTTATTCTCTCTTTTCTTTTTTATTAATCTGGCTAGTGGTCTGTCTATTTTGTTGATCTTTTCAAAAAACCAGCTCCTGGATTTATTGATTTTTTGAAGGGTTTTTTGTGTCTCTATCTCCTTCAGTTCTGCTCTGATCTTAGCTATTTCTTGTCTTCTGCTAGACTTTGAGTTTTTTTGATCTTGCTCCTCCAGCTCTTTCAGTTTTGATGATAGGGTGTCAATTTTTGATCTCTCCTTGCTTCTCATGTGGGCACTTATTGCTATATATTTTCCTCTAGAGACTGCTTTAAATGTGTCCCAGAAATTTTGGCATGTTGTGTCTTCATTCTCGTTGGTTTCGAAGAACATCTTTATTTCTGCCTTCATTTCATTGTTTATCCAGTCAACATTCAAGAGCAAGTTGTTCAGTTTCCATGAAGCCGTGCGGTTCTGAGTTAGTTTTTGAATTCTGAGTTCTAACTTGATTGCACTGTGGTCTGAGAGACTGTTTGTTACGATTTCCGTTCTTTTGCATTTGCTGAGGAGTGATTTACTCCCAATTATGTGGTCGATTTTAGAGTAGGTGTGATGTGGTGCTGAGAAGAATGTATATTCTGTGGATTTGGGGTGGAGAGTTCTGTAAATGTCTATTAGGTTTGCTTGGTCCAGGTCTGAGTTCAAGTCCTGGATATCCTTGTTAATTTTCTGTCTGGTTGATCTGTCTAATGTTGACAATGGGGTGTTAAAGTCTCCCACTATTATTGTGTGGGAGTCTAAGTCCCTTTGTAAGTCATTAAGAACTTGCCTTATGTATCTGGGTGCTCCTGTATTGGGTGCGTATATATTTAGGATCGTTAGCTCTTCTTGTTGCATTGATCCTTTTACCATTATGTAATGTCCCTCTTTGTCTCTTATGATCTTTGTTGCTTTAAAGTCTAATTTATCAGAGATGAGAATTGCAACTCCTGCTTTTTTTTGCTCTCCATTTGCTTGGTAAATCTTCCTCCATCCCTTTATTTTGAGCCTTTGTGTATCCTTGCATGTGAGATGGGTTTCCTGGATACAGCACACCGATGGGTTTTGTCTTTTTATCCAATTTGTCAGTCTGTGTCTTTTGATTGGGGCATTTAGTCCATTTACATTTAGGGTTAATATTGTTATGTGTGAATTTGATACTGCCATTTTGATGCTAGCTGGCTGTTTTGCCCTTTAGTTGAGCTGGTACTTGTTGTTCCTTTATATGTGTAGAGCCTCTTTCAGGAGCTCTTGTAGAGCTGGCCTGGTGGTGATGAAATCTCTGAGTACTTGCATGTTCCCAAAGGATTTTATTTTTCCTTCACTTATGAAGCTTAGTTTGGCTGGATAGGAGATTCTGGGTTGAAAGTTCTTTTCTTTACGGATGTTGAATATTGGCCCCCATTCTCTTCTGGCTTGTAGGGTTTCTGCTGAGAGATCTGCTGTGAGTCTGATGGGCTTCCCTTTGTGGGTAACCCAACCTTTCTCTCTGGCTGCCCTTAGTATTTTCTCCTTCATTTCGACCCTGGTGAATCTGACGATTATGTGCCTTGGGGTTGCTCTTCTTGACGAATATCTTTGTGGTGTTCTCTGTATTTCCTGGACTTGAATGTTTGCCTGCCTTGCTAGGTTGGGGAAGTTTTCCTGGATAATATCCTGAAGAGTATTTTCCAGCTTGGATTCATTCTCTTCGTCGCATTCAGGTATGCCTATCAAACGTAGATTAGGTCTTTTCACATAGTCCCACATTTCTTGGAGACTTTGTTCATTCCTTTTTACCCTTTTTTCTCCAGTCTTGCCTTCCCGTTTTATTTCATTGAGTTGATCTTCGACCTCTGATATCCTTTCTTCTGCTTGGTCAATTCGGCTGTTGATACTTGTGCATGCTTCACGAAGTTCTCGTGTTGCAGTTTTCAGCTCCATCAATTCACTTATATTCCTTTCTATTTTGTCCATTCTTGTTAGCATTTCGTCAAATCTTTTTTCAAGGTTCTTAGTTTCTTTGCATTTGGTTAGAATATGTTCTTTAAGTTCACAGAAGTTTCTTACTACCCACCTTCTGAATTCTGATTCTGTCATTTCATCACACTCATTCTCCATCCAACCTTGTTCCCTTGCTGGCGAGGAGTTGTGATCCCTTTTAGGAGGAGAGGTGTTCTGGTTTCGGGTGTTTTCATCCTTTTTGCGCCGGTTTCTTCCCATCCTTAAGGATTTATCCACCTGTCGACTTTGTAGTTGCTGGCTTTCAGATTGGGTCTCAAATCTTTCAGATTGACGTTCTGTTTGTTGATGAGGAGGTTATTTCTGCTTCTTGGTTTTCCTTCTGACAGTCTGGCCCCTCTGCTGTAGGTCTGCTGAGGTTCACTCCAGGCCCTGCTTGCCTGGGGTTCACCTGCAGCAGCTGTTGAACAGCAAGGGTTGTTACCAGTTTTCTTCTTCTTCTATCTTTGTCCCAGAAGGATACCCGCCTAGTGTCAATCTGATCTCTCCTCTATGAGGTGTCTTTTTGGATATCTAGGGGTCAGGGAGCTGCTTGAGGAGATGGTCTTTTCTTTATAGGAGCTCAAATGGTGAGCTGTGAGCTCTGTTGTTGTTCATTCAGAGCTGCTGGGCAGGTACTTTTAGGTCTGCTGCAGCAGAACTCATAAACTGCTTTTTGTTCCCAGGTGCTCTGTCCCAGGGATTTAGGGCTTTATTTATGAGTTTCCGTTATGCTGCTGCCTTCTTTTTTTTTTTTTTTCTTTTTTTCCTTCAGACCTGCCCAGCCCAGCATGGAGGCAGCCTAGTCACTGTCAGCCTATAGCAGCTTTGCTGAACTGCTGTGGGCTGCCCCCCGCTGCCAAGTGAACTTCCCTGCAGTCCTGTTTATGTGGGTGTAGTTAGAACTGCTTTGGCGATGGTGGCCCGCCTCTGTTGGGGCAGAGTCTCTGCTGTGGCGTGTTGCCTTGGCAATGGCGGGCTGCCTCAGCAATGGCGGGTTGCCTTGGCAACGGCGGGCTGCCTCGGTAATGGCGGACGCCCCTCCCCCACAGAACTGGACTGTCCTGGGTTCAGCTGCGCTTGCTGTGAAATTCTCAATCCAGAGTTTCTGGTTGCTGTTCTTTTGTGGGGGTGGGGCCAGCCGAGCCTGATCGCCTGGCTCCCTGCCTCTGAGCCTTTTTCAAGTTGGTGTTCCAGTCGCCTGTTGAAGAGGCGCCGGGGTCTGTTTGTTTTCCCCTGCGGCCACTCACTGCGCTGGCTTAAACAGCGGCACTGAGTTTTGTGGCGCTTTTTTTTCTTTTCTTTTTTTTGCCCTGGAATCTACTGTCCTGGTTCTCTGCTCAGTCCCCTTTTTGAACCAGCATATGGGCGACTTCCCGTGGCTCCAATCGTCAGCCAAAAGGGCACCCGGACCGGTGTATTTTGTACGGAGAACCACGGCTCCGGGGCGCCGACAAAGCAGCCGCGCGGGGCAGAGCAGCGGCGCCGGCTGGCGCTGGCCGGCACAGCAGCGCTGGCCGCAACAGCCGCGCTGGCGAGCGTGGAGCACCTTTGCCCGGGAATTTCCTAGTCTGTGGGCAATAAAAACGCGGCGTCCACTCACCCTCTGCGCTTTCACTGGGAGCTGCAATCCTGAGCTGTTCCTAAACGGCCATCTTGGATCTCCTCAAAACTCATCATTTTTTATGGCTGCATAGTATTCCATGGTGTATATGTATCACATTTTCCTTGTCCAGTCTATCATCGATTGGCATTTGGGTTGGTTCCAGGTCTTTGCTATTGTAAACAGTGCTGCAATGAACATTCGTGTGCATGTGTCCTTATAGTAGAATGGTTTATAATCCTTTGGATATATACCCAGCAATGGGATTGCTGGGTCAAATGGAATTTCTATTTCTAGGTCCTTGAGGGATCGCCACACTGTCTTCCACAATGGTTGAACTAATTTACACTCCCACCAACAGTGTAAAAGTATTCCTATTTCTCCACATCTTCTCCAGCATCTATTGTCTCCAGATTTTTTAATGATCACCATTCTAACTGGTGTGAGATGGTATCTCAATGTAGTTTTGATTTGCATGTCTCTAATGACAAGTGATGATGTGCATTTTTTCATATGTTTGTTGGCCTCATATATGTCTCCTTTTGAAAAGTGTCTTTTCATATCCTTTGCACACTTTTGGATGGGTTTGTTTGTTTGTTTTGTGAATCTGTTTTAGTTTTTTGTAGGTTTTGGATATAAGTCCTTTGTCAGATGGATAGATTGCAAAATGTTTTTCCCATTCTGTTGGTTGCTGATTCACTCTAATGATTGTTTCTTTATTGTTTTTCCCATTCTGTTGGTTGCTGGTTCACTCTAATGATTGTTTCTCCAGAGGCTCTGGAGTTTAATTAGATCCCATTTGTCTATTTTGGCTTTTGATGCCAATGCTTTTGATGTTGTAGTCATGAAGTCCTTGCCTACGCCTATGTCCTGAATGGTTTTGCCTGTTTTCTTCTAGGGTTTTTATGGTGTTAGTTCTTATATTTAAGTCTTTAATACATCTGGAGTCAATTTTAATGTAAGGTGTCAGGAAGGGGTCCAGTTTCTGCTTTCAGCACATGGTTAGCCGGTTTTCCCAACACCATTTATTAAACAGGGAATCCTTATCCCATTGCTTGTTTTTATCAGGTTTGTCATAGATCAGATGGTTGTAGTTGTGTGGCATTGCCTCCAAGGCAATGTTCTCTTCCATTGATCTATATCTCTGTTTTGGTACCAGTACCATGCTGTTTTGATTACTGTAGCCTTGTAGTATAGTTTGAAGTCAGGTAGTGTGATGCCTCCAGCTTTGTTCTTTTTGCTTACGATTTTCTTGGCTATGCGGGCTCCCCTTTGGGTCCATATGAAGTTTAAGGTGTTTTTTTCCAGTTCTGTGAAGAGGGTCCTAGGTAGCTTGATAGGGATAGCATTGAATCTATAAATTACTTTGGACAGAATGGCCATTTTCATGATATTGATTCTTTCTGACCATGAGCATGGAATGTTTCTCCATCTGTTTGTGTCATCTCTTTTTTTTTTTTTTTTTTTTTTTTTTTGAGACGGAGTTTCACTCCTGTTACCCAGGCTGGAGTGCAATGGCACGATCTCGGCTCACCGCAACCTCCGTCTCCTGGGTTCAGGCAATTCTCCTGCCTCAGCCTCCTGAGTAGCTGGGATTACAGGCATGCACCACCATGCCCAGCTAATTTTTTGTATTTTTAGTAGAGACGGGGTTTCACCATGTTGACCAGGATGGTCTCGATCTCTTGACCTCGTGATCCACCCGCCTCGGCCTCCCAAAGTGCTGGGATTACAGGCTTGAGCCACCGCGCCCGGCCTGTTTGTGTCATCTCTTATTTCCTTGAGCACTGGTTTGTAGTTCTCCTTAAAGAGGTCCTTGGCATCCTTTGTTAGTTGTATTCCTAGGTATTTTATTCTCTTTGTAGCAATTATGAATGACAGTTCATTCTTTATTTGGCTCGTTTTAAGTCTGTTATTGGTTTATAGGAATGCTTGTGGTTTTTGCACATTGATTTTGTATCCTGAGACTTTGCTGAATTTGCTTATCAGTTTCAGGAGATTTTGGCCTGAGTTGATGGAGTTTTCTAAATATATGATCATGTCATCTGCAAAAAGAGACAATTTGACTTCCTCCTTTCCTAATTGAATATGCTTTATTTCTTTTTCTTGCCTTATTGCTCTGGCTATAACTTCCAATGCAATATTGAATAGGAGTGGTGAGAGAGGGCATTGTTGTCTAGTGCCATATTTCAAAGGGAATGCTTCCAGTTTTTGCCCATTCAGTAGGATATTGGCTGTAGGTTTGTCATAAAGGTCTTTTATTATTTTGAGATAAGTTCCATCTATACCTAGTTTATTGAGAGTTTTTAGCATAAATGCTGTTGAATTTTGTCAAAGGCCTTCCTGCATCTATTGAGATAATCATGTGATTTTTGTCTTTGGTTCTGTTTATGTGGTGAATTATGTTTATAGACTTGTATATGTTGAACCAGCCTTGCATCCCCGGGATGAAGCCTACTTGGTCGTGATGGATAAGCTTTATGATGTGCTGTTGCAATTGATTTGCCAGTATTTTATGGAAGAGTTTTGCATCTATGTTCATCATGGATATTGGCCTGAAGTTTTCTTTTCTTGTTGAGTCTCTGCCGGGTTTTGGTATCAGGATGATATTGGTTTCATAAAAAGATTTGGGGAGGATTCCTTCTTTTTGGATTGTTTGGAGTAGTTTCAGAAGCAGTGGTACCACCTCCTCTTTGTATGTCTGATAGAATTCGGCTGTTAACCCATCTGGATCTGGGCTTTTTTTGGTGGGTAGGCTATTAATTGCTGCCTCAACTTTAGCCCTTGTTATTGGTCTATTCAGAGTTTCAACTTCTTCCTGGTTTAGACTTGGGAGAGTGCAAGTGTCCAGGAATTTATCCATTTCTTCCAGGTTTACTGGTTCATGTGCATAGAGTTGTTTGTAGTAATCTCTGATGGTAGTTTGTATTTCAGTGGGATTAGTGGTGATTTCCCCATCATCATTTTTTATTGCATCTATTTTATTCTTCTCTCTTTTCTTTTTTATTAATCTGGCTAGCAGTCTGACTATTTTGTAGATCCTTTCAAAAAACCTGATCCTGGATTTATTCATTTTTTGAAGGGTGTTTTTGTGTCTCTATCTCCTTAAGTTCTGCTCTGACCTTAGTTATTTCTTGTCTTCTGCTAGCTTTTGAGGTTTTTTGATCTTCCTCCTCTAGCTCTTTCAATTTTTATGATGTGGTGTCAATTTTTGATCTTTCCTTGCTTCTCATGTGGGCATTTATTGGTATAAATTTTCCTCTAGACATTACTTTAAATGTGTCCTAGAGCCTGGTGCACTGTGTCTTCATTCTTATTGGTTTCAAAGAACATCTTTATTTCTGCCTTCATTTCATTGTTTATCCCATCAACATTCAAGAGCCCATTGTTCAGTTTCCATGAAGTTGTGTGGTTCTCAGTGACTTTCTTAATCCTGAGTTCTAATTTAATTGCACTGTTGTCTGAGAGACTGTTTGTTATGATTTCTATTCTTTTGCATTTACTGAGGAGTGATTTACTTCCAACTGTGTGATCAATTTTAGAGTAGGGAATCAGGGAGCTGCTTGAGGAGACAGTCTGCCCCTTATAGGAGGTCCAGTGCTGAGCTGTGAGTTCCATGGTTCCATTCAGAGCTTCTGGGCAGGTACATTTAAGTCTGCTGTGGTGGAATGCATAACTGCCTTTTTTCCCCAGGTGCTCTGTCCTGGGAAGATGGGGCTTTATTTATAAGTTCCTGACATGCTGCTGCCTTTTTTCAGAGCTGCCTTGCCCAGCAAGGAGGTAGCCTAGTCAAAGTCTGCCAGCAGAGGCGTTGCTGAGCTGCCGTGGTCGCTGCCCAGCTCCTGTGTGAACTTCCTTGCAGTTTTGTTTACAGAGGTATAGTTAGAACTGCCTCGGTAATGGCAATCCACCCCAGTAATGGTGGACTGCCTCAGTAATGGGAGACTGCCTTGGTAGTGGTGGACTGCCTCAGTAATGGTGGATGTCATTCCCCCACAGAGCTGTACCATCTCAGGTCTAGCTGTGCTTGCTGCGAATCTCAATCCAGAGCATTTCAGATTGCTTGTCTTTGTTGCAGTGGGACTGCCAGACCAGATCACCTGGCCTCCTGTTTCAGCCCACTTTTTTTCAGTTGAATGGGTGGATCTGTCGCCCAGGTGTTCCAGGTACCAGTTGAAACCGCTGCCCAGATTTGTGTGAGTTTTTGTGCTGAGACCCGCTGTGCCAACTGAAACAGCCATGTTGGAAACTCCTCTTGCTTTTCAGCCTGGGAATCTCCTGGTCTGTGGGCAGTAATAACTCATTTGGAAATGTGGGGATCACTCACCCTCTGCATTGTTCTTGCTGGGAACTGTACTCCAGAGCTGTTCCTATTCGGCCATCTTGGCTCATCCCCCAGATTATTATACCTTTTTAATGAATTGATCCTTTGTCAGATTCATAGGAACTCATCAAGTTGCTATGAATTTTGCCATTATGAAGTGAACTTCTTTTTTGTTTTGGTAATTTTTGATTTTGAAGCCTATTTTGCCTCTTATTAATATAGACTTATTACTTTGATGAGTGTTAGCGTGGTATATCTTTTATTCTTGCTTTCATTTTTAACAAATTAATGTCTTGTTCATTCTTTCTTCCAGCTTCATAAACATATGGAATATAATTAAAGTTTAATTATTCTTGTCTATAAAGGCTATCATCTCTATAATTACAAAACCAGCTTTATTTGTTTGTTTCACCCTTATTATAAGTTATATTTTCCTGCCTCTTTGCATGCATTATATTTTTAAGTGGATGCCATACACTCTCAATCTTACCTTGTTAGGTGTTTGGTACTTCTTATATTCAATTACTATTGAACTTTGTCCTGTGATGCAGTTTGGTTACGTGGAAACAGTTTGATTGTTTTAGGTATTGCTTTAAAACTTTGTTACGTAGGATAAAAGCAGCTTTTAGTTTAGGTCAAATTTTACTCTGCCTGAAAGGCAGAATAAAGGATTTGGTAGAATAACCCTTGTGGGTTATTCTGACCTACGTATTATGAGATTTTTCACTCTGGCTGATAGGAACAGGAATTATTTATGTTCCCATTTCAGCTGCTGTGATTATTTCTACTCATTGTTTTTGGTGCTTTCTTTTCTGAACTTGGGTTGTTTCCTCACCAGTGCTTATCTGAATACTCAAGAAAGACTGCAAATTTCTGGAGGCATCTGGCTATGCGGCTCTCTCCTCTCTGGTACTCTGCCCAGCAAGTTTGAGCCAGGTTATCTCTTTGAACTCCTAGCTTTATCTGAACTCAGGGTGACTTCAAGGCTCTGCCTCCTTTCTATCACCAGGGTCCTTTAGGAAGAAAATGTTGAGACAGAGCTAGGATTACAAGAGACTTATTGCAGATGTAAACTGTGAAAGATAATAATGGGGAAACAGCCAAATTATAGTAAAGGTTTAAGGCTGCATGAAGTTATGACATCTAAAAAGGGAAGTGGAGTGGAAGCAGGATTGGGCGGTGAGAACTTTAAACCACAAGACAGTTCTAATGAGGTTTTAACCAGTTCAGTCATGATCTTTAAAGCAAAGACTGCCTGTTAGAGGAGTCTCACACTTGAAAGGAGTGGCCAGACCCATTCTTTCTTTGTCTGGAGGCTACTTGGGAAGAACATGTTCTGGCTGAAAATTTGAAGTAGAACCGAAGGTACTTAGAGCTGTAGACTTTGGAGATAAATAACCAAATTATTTTTCTAAGGGAGATGAAAACAGCATACCTCCATAACCACCATAGTTGCATTTTATTGAAGTAATTATAGCCTTTCTTAGTGGAAAATATCATGAAAACTAAATCTACATTTTGTTGTATCATAGCATTTGTTCTGTATTGATAAAACTAACACTTATCCAGTAAGAATTTATCGGGTGCTTGTAACATTCTTAACACCGTTCTAGGCACTGGAAATATAGTGTTGAATAGACTTTGTACCTCCTCTCATGGAGCCTACATTTCATTGGGGATGTATTCAGTTGAGCCATGGAGTTATTGACTTTAGGTATTATATACCTAGCATGGCATACATACTAAGCTTGAGCTTTCCAGGAATTTAAAGTCATTAAACCTACTCAGCAGAAGTGGTCTCTAAGCAGACTCCCAGGGACTGTTAACAGTAAGTACACACTATTTCTTCCTTTCTCATTCTGCTGCTCCCAGCCTCAACTGAAGAGCTGCCTCTGAAAAAAATGTTCAAGCTCACCAGAAACCCAGGGCTTACATTCCTGGATATGAAGGAAAGCATTCTGGCATTTAGAAATGTAGGCTTGGCTTCCTCGGAGAATCTGTACCTCTGGTCTTGGAACAAAGCCTAGGTCCTGTTCCTCAGGCTATGACCTGGCTTCATAACAGGGTTCAAATGCCAGTATGTTCAGAGTTTGACTTGGGCTGAGGCTGCTCACTTTCCCTGGTAGGTATTCATTTTGTAATGTCAAGCTGCCAGTGCTTTTAATTTCATTCCAAAAGGTAAACATTTTATCAATTTTATTTCCCTGGTGACACACACACACACACACACACACACACACACACACGCGCACTGCAGTTTAACAGAACAGTTCTGTTAAACTGTTCCCATTTGTTTAAAAAAGGAATACGGAGAGACTACTAAGAATTGTAAGGAAGAAAAACTTACTAAAATGTGTAGCATGAATAAGTGCTTTGTTATTCAATATTGCTTTTAATTTTCCAATTCACTTGCTATAAAGTAAGGTGCAAATAGAACTAGCCATTTGAAAGGACATAGTTCTTTAAGAATTGGAAGCTATTGTTGAAAGCTAAACCTGTAAATCATTATGATAAAAATCAGCTTTTGAGGGACGGAACACTCTGAGATTAATTCCCACTGGTAATAACTAGGCGTGATCCTCTCCTCATGCTTTAAAACTTCTCTCTCTGTCACTCAGCCACTAACCTAACTGGAAAGAGATGTCAGTGAAGATCAAAGCTCTACTAATGCAATTTTCTATCAAAATTTAGTTTCATATAATTTAAGGGCAGAGGGAATATGGTTTGACAACATTTGGGAAATACAGATAATCTGGACTCTGTGGAGACGCAGTGCTCTAAAATCCTGATCTATGGCAGAATCTGGAATTGATGAGGGCCTGGGATATTCAGCTGGAAAGACCTCCATCCTGATCAGCTTATTTGCCTTCCACTCCTCCTCAAGCCCCAAGCAACAAAGCAAACATTGATTTGCTCCTTTTGTATACAGGTTTGCGGTAATGCCGCTGCCTACGGAAGACTGAGCCCCCCTTGCATCGCAAACCTATGAAAAAATTTCAGTCACCATTCAAATTTTGCAGACAGAGGAATATGTTCTCTGTCATTTAGACCTCTCCTTGTAGTTTGACATGATTTGTATTATTTTAGTATATTTATTTATAAGGAAAACAGATTTAAGGGTTTTTAATAGGTCTTCAGCAGGAAGACAGCCTTTTGTTATATCAATACAATAAAATACCGCATATTTTGGCAGCTCTACAAATTCCATTAGTCAGAGCGCATGATAGAGAAATCCAGTGTGGTGTGGATGGGGTGGAGTGAGGGTGGAAGGTTTTACTGAAGATGAGATATTTTAAATAAAAGTTAGGGATCGGGCATGGTGGCTCACGCCTATAATCCCAGCACTTTGGGAGGCCGAGACAGGTGGATCACAAGGTCAAGAGATCAAGACCATCCTGGTCAACATGGTGAAACCCCGTCTCTACTAAAAATACAAAAATTAGCTGGGCGTAGTGGCACACACCTGTAGTCCCAGCTACTCGGGAGGCTGAGGGAGGAGAATTGTTTGAACCCAGGAGATGGAGGTTGTGGTGAGCCAATATCGCACCACTGCACTCGCCTGGATAACAAGAGTGAAACTCTGTCTCAAAAAAAAAAAAAAAAAGTTAGAGTAGGGTTAGTTGGTGGTGAGAGAAGTTCAGGTAGAGGGAACACTCTACTGTGTTAAGTGATAGAAAGCATGACATTTTTGAGGAGCTAAAAATCAACAGCTCTGAATGAAGATAATAGTGCAAGGTGAACAGACAAGGCAAAGCCAGAGAGGCAAGACGCAGATCCTACAGGATTTTCCAATCCAGATTAAGATTTTGGCTTGAATCTTTTCTTCCTCTCCACCTACTCCTACCTCCTGCAAAATCTTTTATTTAAATGAGTCACTGCTCTGAGCACTTGATATATATTAAATTGTTTATTTCTCACAACAATCTAGTAAGATAGATACTATTATCTTTCCCATTTTACAGTTAAGAAAACAGATTGGAAAGGTTGAATAATTGTTCAGAGTCACATGGCTGCTGAGTGGTGGAGCTGGGTTTTTAATTTAGGTGATATGCTTCCAAGAACAGCAGCATGCAGTAAAGGATTTTAAGTAGAGGAGAGATGCCATCAGTTCTGTTCTTAAAGAGATTACTCTAGCCAAAATGTGGCAAGGGGATCTGGTAAGAGTAGGTGGGACAGTCAGATGTATTGCAGTATTCTACATGAGAGATGATGGTGACAAGAGTATGGAAGTAGCAGAGGATATGGAGACAGGAGTACTTTACCTTGACAGGACCTGGTGACTGGAGGTGTCAAGGATGGTACCTGCAATACTGGCAAAAGCAAGCAAGTGAATCACGGTGCCATTTGATAAGCAGGGCACACTGAAAAGAAAGACGATTTGAAGGAGATCATCAGTTAAAATTTTTACATGTTGACATTTGAAGGTAGGAATGTAGAACAACAGGTGTTTTAGCGGGTGGGCATGGAGAAGATGGGTAGAGTCTCAGGTGGATATATAAACTTGGGATTCTTCCTCCTGTAGATGACATAGACATTAGCTAAAGCCATTAAAGGAGATGAAATTACGTAAAGAGAGTGTAGACTGAGAAGAGAAAAAGGCCAAGGACACAAGAATTGAGTGGGAAAGAAAAACAAAATCTATTTATACCGTGGATAAATCCATAGGGTTGCCTTTTATATTACAATCTATTTTCTGAATTATGAAATACCGACTATGGTTTGTGAGAACTGGGATTATAATGAGAATATCAATTTAAATCTTGGGTGCATGGCATCTTAAAAAGCAAATAGGTACCAGTGGTCCTTGCTGTGGTCATGCACTGAATGCCTTGTATGTTGGTCTTATATATGATGTTTCTTGTCATTGCAGAATAAGGATTAATTTTATTCACTATTCAGGAGCAGCCATAGCTGATAAAGACAGATCACCACAGATTAATGCCCCCTATCATAAAGGACAGACTTTTGTTTAGTTTGTTTTCCTTTCTCTTACAGCAAAGGCAACCTGTTCTCTGGAAAATGTCTTACATGACCTTGTCATGAAAATGTCTTTTCACATTTTTCAAAATTTCACATTTTGTATGTCATGTAATGCTGCATTTACTGCATTTTTAAAAGTTTGTTGTGTAAACATGGGCAATCTGCTTATTGTGTACACACATGTAAATGTGTAGGAGGTTTGGGAAGCAGATGACAACAGATGGGGACATGCTCTGGCACATTAATCAGCATCATTTTGTATAGGGACTCGCAGAAACTCGATAAATACTTTCAGATTTGATTAAGGGATAAGAAGATATGATTTTTGTGTATTCTACAATTACATTCCCCATCCATTCATTAATTCATTGACTATAATTCATTAATCTGTTTAGTAAAAAATCTGGCATGTTATAGACATTTCTCTTTTGAGTTTAACCGGTGCTCAAATATGATGTGTGTAGGACACACTTAAGCAGAAATAAATCTTGACTGTGTTTAAACATACTCACTTGTATTGCTAAAATGGTAAATAACTGGTAAAGCTATGGTACAAATACTTTTCAAAATCATCAGTATCTGCTAAAGTTATATGCATTCCTTAGGATGTATCTGTTCTGTTAGGTATCAACAGAAAGCTGCTCATCAGAATATGTTCATATTAGCAGTATTCATTATAGCCATTGAAATGGAAAACTGCCCCAATGGCTATCAATACCTGAAAGGATAAATGAAATATGAGAATGAGAATGAACAACCCACACATATATAGACAATTATTTTTGACAAAGATATTGCAAGATATTTCAATGAGGAAAGAACTGTCTTTTCAACAAATGGAGACATATCAAATAGATATTAGAAACTGGGTACTGGAAAATAATCTTATACAAATTCTCCAAAAATAATTTGAGACTGATTATATACCTAAATCTAAAAACCAAAACCACAAAGCTACTAGAAGAAAAGAATAAGAAGATATTTTCACGCCCTTAGGAAAAATTTTTTTACATGAGACACTAAAGTACTAACCATAAAATAAATGGTAAATTGGATTCAAAACTATAGTCTGCTATCAAAAAATGTTATTAAGAAAATTTAAAAATGAGTCATGCTGGGAGAAAATATTCTTTCTACATATTGACAAAGGATTTAGATTCATAAAACATAAAAACTCCTACAAATTAAAAATTTGAAATGCAACAACCTAATTAAAAGTGGCCAAGAGACTTTACCAGACATTTTACAAAAGAAAACAAGTTGGTGAAAAGGTACCCAACATCATTAATCATACTGGAAATGCACATTAAAATACAGTGGGGGAACACTTCCCACCCATTAGTATGGCTGCAGATAAAAAGACTGCTAACACTAAGTGTGGGATAAGTGAAACAACCAGGACTCTCATACATTGTTGGCAGGAGTGCAAAATGATACAGCCACTGTGGAATACAGTTTGGCAGTTTCTAATAAAAATTAAAAGTACATTTTACTTCTTTCTTTTTTTGTAGAATCGGTCAGGGTCTCCACAATTATACAAGACTGAAGTAGTGATTATCATCCTTGCAGCGTTCTGGATCTTAAAGGGAAGCATCCAGGACTAGTCCATTAAGTATAATTTTGATTGCTTGTTTTTTTTGGATATAACCTTTATCAATTTATTTTATTTTTCCAGCTAAACATTTATTTTTTCTTTTTGTTAAAACTCTTAGGTTCAGAGGTACATGTGCAGGTTTGTTATATAGGTAAACTTGTATCACAAGGGTTTGATGTACAGATTATTTTGTCACCCAGGTACTAAGCCTAGTACCCAATATTTGTCTTTTTTAATCCTCTCTTTCTTCTCAACCTTCACCTTCAAGTAGGCCCCAGTGTCTGTTATTTTACTTTTTGTGTCTATGAGTTCTCATCATTTAGCTCTCACTTGTAAGTGAGAACATGTGGTATTTGTTTTTCTCTTTCTGTGTTAGTTTGCTAAGGATAATGGCCTCCAGCTCCATCCATGTTCTCACAAAATACATGATCCTGTTCTTTTTTATGGCTGTATAGTATTCCATGACACATATATACCACATTTTCTTTATGCAATCTGTCATTAATGAGCATTTGCATTGATTCTGTGTCTTCACTATTTGTGAATAGTGCTGCAGTGAACACATACATGCATGTATCTTTATAATAGGATCTTTTATATTACTTTAGGTATATGCCCAGTAATGAGATAGCTGGGGCAAATGATATTTCTGCCTCTAACTCTTTGAGGAATTTTCACACTGGTTTCTATAATGTTTGAACTAATTTACACTCCCACCAGTAGTGTAAAAGTGTTCTTTCTCCTCCACAACTTTGGCAGTATCTGTTATTTTTTGATTCTTTCATAATAGCCATTCTGACTAGTGCTAGAATGGCATTATGGTTTTGATTTGGATTTCTCTGATGATCAGTGATATTGAGCTATGCTGGCCACATGTAAACCTTCTTTTGAAAAGTATCTGTTCATGTCCTTTGCCTACTTTTTAATTGGTTATTTGTCTTTCCTTGTAAATTTGTTTAAGTTCCTTATAGATGCTAGATATTGGACCTTTGTCAGATCAACAACCTAGGCAATACCATTCTGGACATAGGAATGGGCAAAGATTTTATGACAAAGAGACAAAAGCAATTGCAACAAAATCAAAAATTGACAAATAGGATCTAACTAAACTTAAGAGCTTCTGCACAACAAAAGAAACTATCAACAGAGTGAGGAGACGACCTACAGAATGGTAGAAAATATATGCAAACCTTTATTAATTTAAAGGTGTACCCTTCTTACCTTACTTTGCTGAGACTTAAAAATGTTTAAATTATTATGAGTACATAATAGTTGTACATATTTATGGGGCACATGGTGATGTTTTGATACAAGCGTACAGTGTATAATGATCAAATCAGGGTAATTGGGGGTATCTATGAACTCAAGCATTTATTCTTTGTGTTAGGAATATTTCAATTCCACTATTTTGCTTCTTTGAAAATATACAATAAATTGTTGGTAACCATAATCACCCTGTTATTCTACCAACTACTAGTACTTATTTATTCTAACTAATTATATTTTTGTACCCATTAACTATCCCTTCTTTATCCCCACTACCCTTTCTACTTCTGATAACCATCATTCTGCTCCGTATCTCCATGAGTTCAGTTTTTAAAGCTCTCACATAGGAGTGAGAACATGAGATATTTGCCTTTGTGCTTAGGTCATTTCACCTAATATAGTGTCCTCAAGTTCTATCTAAGTTGTTGTAAATTACAAGGTTTCAATATTTTTTATGGCTGAATAGTATTCCATTGTGTATATGCATCACATTTTCTTTATCATTCATCCATGGATTCCATATCTTGGCAATTGTGAGTAGTGCTGCAATAGACACGGGGGTGCAGATATTGCTTAGATATATAGTTTTCCTTTCTTTTGGCTATATACCCAGAAGTGGTATTGTGGATCATTTGGTAGTTGTATTTTTAGTCTTTTGAGGAATTTCCATAGTGGCTGTGCTAATTTATATTCCCACCACCTGTGTGTGAGGGTTCCCCTTTCTTCACATCTTCACTAGCATTCATTATTGCTTGTCTTTTGGATAAAACTATTTTAATTGGGATGAGATGATATCTTATAGTTTTGACTTGCATTTCTTTGATGATTAGTGATATTGAACATTTTTGCATACTTGACAATTTTGTATATCTTATTTTGTGAGATGTTTATTTGGGTCTTTTGCTCATTTGAAATTTGTGCTGTTCTCTTCCTACTGAGTTGTTTGGGTTCCTTATGTATTCTGATTATTAACTTTTGACAGATGAGGGGTTGGCAAATACTTTCTTCCATTCTGTCAGTTGTTTTTTCACTTCATTAACTGTTTCCTTGGCTATACAAAAGTTTGTTAGCTTTATGTGATCCCACTTGTTCATTTTTGCTTTGCTTCCTGTGCTTTTGAGGACTTTCTAAAAAAATCTTTGCTTAGACCAATGTCCTGAAGTGTTTCCTTAATATTTTATTTTAGTAGTTTCAGATCTTAGATTTAAGTCTTCAATCCATTTTGATTTTGTGTTTGCAAAAGGTGTGAAATAAGGATCTAGTTTTGTTCTTGTACATATGGACATCCAATTTTCCCAGCATCATTTTTTGAAGACTATCCTTCCCCCATTATATGTTCTTGGCATATTTGTCAAAAACAGGTTCACTATAAATGCATGGATTTATTTTCTGGGTTCTCTATTCTGTTTAATTTTCTATGTGTCTGTTTTTATGCCAGGACTATGCTGCTTTGGTTACTACAGCTTTGTAGTGTAATTTGAACTGAGGTAGAGTGATGCCCCTGTTTTGTTCTTTTTGCTCAGGATGGCTCTGGCTATTCTGGATCTTTGAAACTTTTTATGATGTTAAGGATCAAATGCATTTTATCTAATACACATTCTAAATCAATCAAGTAGTTGTAGGATTTTCTCCTTTTATCAACCAAAGTGGTGAAGTACATATAAAAATTTTCCTGAGTTCAACTCTCTTTGTACTCATGGAATAAAATCAACTTGACCAGAATATATCACTATTTTAATTAAAAATAAAATTCCATTTAGATGGTTAATATTTTATTTATGATATTTGTATGCATATTCATAAGTAAAATATGAAAGGATTTGAAGGAAAAAGATAAACTGTTATTTGCAAATGATATTATAATATACCGAGAACAACTAAAAAAATCAACATGAATTAAGTAGAGAGTTTGGCAGGGTTGCTGAATATAAGATCCTCCCATAAGAAATTTTTAAAAATTTATCTATCCCCAAAATAACCATCTAGAAAATATATTATATGTTATTCTATTTATAATGGCATCAAAATGATAAGTATATTGGAAATAACTTTTTAAAAAGCAACATCTCTATGTAGAAATTTAAAACTCTAACAAAGAAACTAAAGGATGAAAGGATATTCTGATAAGACAAATTAATATAAACGTCAGTTTTCTTCCAATGACTCTATTAATTCAAAGCAATCCATCAAAATTCCAAGTGGAGCTATTGAAAAGTCTGATAAACTCACCCTAAAATTCATATGCAAATTACCAAGTTAATTGTTAGAAAGAAGAAAAACTATGAGGAGAAACCAGAAAGCCACAGCAATAAAATATTATTGTTGGTAATAACAATTCACTGTTGGTAATAACTGTTTCTTCTGTTGAAGAAATAGTTCAAAAGAAGAGAATATAGAATTCAGATTCAGGATACAGCTCCCAGGGCTGAGATTGTCTGGCCTGAGTCTCCTCCAATCTGGTTCTTCTCCAGGAGCTGCTATTTTTTCTGTACATCCCTGCTGTTCTCATGTGGTTTCCTAGGCTAGGCTTCCTTCCACAGTATCTTTATGTTTGTTTCTAACCTTCTCTGCCCATGAGCTCTGTTTGGTGGTATGCATTAAGGCTTTGCTCCCTTACAACAGGTTTTAGAAAATGTCTGGCATTTACGTTGTCCTGGAGCTGCAACTCTTTCTAACCTTAATGCTTTTCTTTTTTTTTTTTTTTTTTGAAAGCATAGGAATTTAAGTATACCCTCATCTTACAGTATACACAAAAATTAACTGAAAATGAATTAAAGTCTTAAATGGAAGACTTGAACTGTAAAACTACTAGAAGAAAACATAGGGGAAAAGCTCCATGACATTGGTTTGGTAAAAACTTTTTTTTCTTTTAATTTATATTTTATTGCATTTTAGGTTTTGGGATACATGTGAAGAACATGCAAGATTGTTACGTAGGTACACACATGTCAGTGTTGTTGGCTGCCTTCCTCCTGATCACCTATATCTGGCATTTCTCCCCATATCATCCCTTCCCAACTCCCAACCCCCGCTGTCCCTCCATTAGCTCCCCCTGCACCGACTCCAGTGTGTGATGCTCCCTTCCCTGTGTCCATGTGTTCTCATTGTTCAATACCCATCTATGAGTGAGAACATGCAGTGTTTGATTTTCTGTTCTTGTGTTAGTTTGCTGAGAATGATGGTTTCCAGGTTCATCCATGTCCCTACAAAGGACACTAACTCATTGTTTTTGATGGCTGCGTAGTATTCCATGGTGTATGTGTGTCACATTTTCCCTGTCCAGTCTATCATCAATGGGCATTTGGGGTGGTTCCAGGTCTTTGCTATTGTAAACAGTGTGTGCATGTGTCCTTATAGTAGAATGATTTGTAATCCTTTGGATATATACCCAGTAATGGGATTGCTGGGTCAAATGGAATTTCTATTTCTATGTCCTTGAGGAATCGCCACACTGTCTTCCACAATGGTTGAACTAATTTACACTCCCACCAACAGTGTAAAAGTGTTCCTATTTCTCCATATCCTCTCCAGCATCTGTTGTCTCCAGATTTTTTAGTGATCACCATTCTAACTGGTGTGAGATGGTATCTCAGTGTGCTTTTGATTTGCATTTCTCTAATGACTGGTGATGATGAGCATTTTTTCATGTTTGTTGGCTTCATGTATGCCTTCTTTTGCAAAGTGTCTGTTCATATCCTTTGCCTACTTTTGAATGGGTTTGTTTGTTTTTTTCTTGTAAATCTATTTTAGTTCTTTGTAGATTCTGGATATTAGCCCTTTGTCAGATGGGTAGATTGCAAAAATTTTTTCCCATTCTGTTGGTTGCTGATTCACTCTAATGACTGTTTCTTTTGCTTTGCAGAAGCTTTGGAGTTTGATCAGGTCTAATTTGTCTATTTTGGCTTTTGTTGCCAATGCTTTCGATGTTTTAGTCATGAAGTCCTTGCCTATGCCTATGTCCTCAATGGTTTTGCCTAGATTTTGTTCTAGGGTTTTATGGTGTTAGGTCTTATGTTTAAGTCTTTAATCCACCTGGAATTAATTTTAGTGTAAGGTGTCAGGAAGGGGTCCAGTTTCTGCTTTCAGCACATGACTAGCCAGTTTTCCCAACACCATTTATTGTCTTATAGGAAATAGATTGGTCATTGGTCAATAGATTGATCAGTCATTGGTTTTGACTCTTTGTAGAGGAATTGTGAGATATATTCAATTGAATTTGGATTCAATGTATAATATGAGATCTTAGGGCCAGTAGTAGTCCAATTTATATTACAAATGTACACTGGATTTTCAGGATTTTAAGAAAAAAATTCTTTGTCCCTTTCATTGAAGACTCCTCTATTCTTTGCCAAATCATCATACAATTTTACATACTATTTTTTAAAGTATGATGCTATTAAAAAATACTTTTAAGTAACAGGAAATCCTTATCAAGCCATCAGGAGTTGGAAAGTGATGCTTCAGAAAGCCCTTCTCATGCAGGTTAAGTAAGAAGTGCATTTTCAACCTGCCAAAGAGATAAAAACAGGCTGCAAAGGGAACTCAGTTCATTCTGTGAATGGGTGGGCATCGCCAGGTCAACAAACAGAAAGGAGTAGGAGGAGCCAGGAGTTAGAAAGAAAGGGCTGCTGACTCTGGAAGCAGCAGTGGTATAGTCTGATTTTATAGATTTTCCTATAGCTATGACAAGAGATTCAGAAAAAACATTTAAGCAAATGCTGGTAGGGAGGAGAAAAGCTCATTGACTATTTGAATATGTATTTGAGTATTATATGAATCAGGTAGGAATACAGGTGTTAGGCCAGTCGTTTGTGCAGGAGGTGAGCCTTGCAGTATGTCTTGAAGATGGTGAGAATTGAAAAGGCCAAGGAGAGAGATGAGGGATTTAGAGGCAAGGGGGACAATGCACTAAAACTAGATTCATGAGAGAGCATGATGTGAAGACAAGGGGAATGGCTTTGGCCGAAGTTCAGGATGTTTGTTGAGTGTGATGGAAGATTAGATTGGTGTTGCTCATTGCTTTCCTGGAACATGGATCCTGAAACAGAGATACACATGCAAGACATTGACAAGTGAGTGCTCTTGGAACCAATATCTGTAGGGAAGTGAAGGCAGGAGGACTGGACAGAGAGAAAAGCTGGGCTGTAGTGCAGCCATAGCCAATCACCACAGGAAGCTCTGGCTTTAGGATGGCCCTGCAGAATGGCTCCACGTCAATTTTTCACTTTATGGCTTGCCCTGGGAAGAGAGCATGGCTATTAACAAGGT
Source organism: Sapajus apella (assembly GCF_009761245.1). NCBI lineage: Eukaryota > Metazoa > Chordata > Mammalia > Primates > Cebidae > Sapajus > Sapajus apella. The sequence goes on along the minus strand of NW_022436941.1, from coordinate 26,784,968 downwards.
GTCTTTCTTCAGCTAAAGGCAAGTGCCTGGAGAGGGTACTCAGATGCCAGGTGTTAGCCTTCAATAGTCTCAACATTATGAGAATAAACCCCTTAAAGGATTAGTGGGAATCAGGTGGTGTACCACAGTACTCACTCCACTGGATAATTAAGATAACCTCAGATGATAAGGAGTCTGGGAGCATGGCTATGTATGCCTAACGTGAGGGGAGTGAGGTATTTGCCTCAGGCACAAAACTTAAGGGGAACTACAAAAAAACAAAAAACAACAACAAGAAAAAAAACCTCAGTAATAAAGATAACTAACATTTTAATGCAAGACTTTAAAAAAACCAAAGTCAATGCAAAAACTTACTCATGATGAACAGGATTTTAAATAAGGACTGGATCAGTAGTACTAATTTTTCCTTTGCCTCAGGCTCCAATATGGCCTGGCAGAACAACACCTGAAGGTTATAACATTTATTCTGTAGGAAACAGGAAACCATTGGAAGTTTTCCTCTTTCCATTTTCCTATAATAGCTACATTATTATAACATTAAATTTGTTTTCATTGCCAAAAAGTTCTTTACTCAAAATATGACAAATAGGACTCTTGTTTGCAAGAGACAGGAAAAGTAGTTAAAACAGGCTTGGCCAATAGCTACAGGAAATGTACTGACCTAGACAGAATTCGGGCGCAGTTTGATCCAGTGGCTTAAGCAACACCTTTAGTGATCAGTTTCTCTCCATCATAAAGGTATTCATTCTTCTACTGGCTTTCTTCATTATAAAATATATGAACAGCATTCCTGAGTCTCTCTCATTCTCAATCAACCAAGTCTAGAGGTAAATACATTGCACTTCTTTCTCCAAAAGCTCTGGAAAATTATCTCATTGGAATAGAAATTAAACCATGAGTCTATCCCTGTGACCAGGTGAATGGGATATGATGTTTGGCTTAGGCCAACAAAGCATACTTCCCTACCAGTGAGAGAGGTCATTCTACATGGGGTATTTCTACCAAAAAAAAAAAAAAAAAAAAAGATGGAGTGCTTGCTAGGGAGCTTACTGGCTTACTGCACATGAACATACACTTCACTTTTTCTGTTCAGTCCATATTCATACAAATACATGTGTAATTGAAGTATTACAATCATTTATTCAATAATACTATATAGCACTTTTATTTTTAAAAACATTTAAGTAATACAAGAATACTATTAAAAGCAAGTAAGGCCAGGCGCGGTGGCTCCCGCCTGTAATCCCAGCACTTTGAGAGGCCAAGCTGGGTGGATCACAAGGTCAAGAAATCAAGACCATCCTGGCCAACATGGTGAAACCTCATCTCTACTAAAAAAACAAAAATTAGCCTGGCATTTGGTACGCGCCTGTGGTCCCAGCTATTTGGGAGGCTGAGGCGGAAGAATCGCTTGAACTCGGAGGCGGAGGTTGCAGTGAGCCAAGACTGTGCCACTGTGCTCCAGCCTGGAGACAGAGCAAGACTCCATCTCAAAAAAAAAAAAAAAAACAAAGCAAGTTAGAAGGTATATAAAATACCCATTCCACTGACTCCTACTTATCCTGTTCTCCAGGAGAAACTGCCCAGCCTTATAATTTGCTTTTTTTTGTGTTTTCAAAAAAGGTGGTTTAATATGCCTATCACATTGTTCTTAAACTTTCTTTAAAATTACATTTATTGTATAGTTACTTTTACTTTTTAGTGACTAAAACTTGTATTTTTCACTTAGCAATATTTTTGAATGTCTGTCAATATTAATACCTACATGGATTTTCTGTTAAATCTACCAGATGGTATTTCATGGTATGGTTGATGTTTTAAGAATATTTGATTTAAGAAAACTTATTTGATAAATGTTTGTTTTCAGTTTTGTATTACCACAAACTATGATGCAATGAACATCATTGTATGTATTTTTCTACATACAGGAGAATAATAGCAAGCAAAGACAAATCTAGAAATCAAGATTTTTTGAAATAAATGGATTTGGTTTGGAAAAGAATCTTAATTCTACTTTTTTTCTCAAATAGATAATTAAATGTATCGGTATTGATACATTTTATGTATATGCTTTTCCGAATTGAAATGGTAACTTTTTCGTAAGTGATTTTTTCATATACAATTGTGGCTATTTCTAGATTGTCAAAATCATTAATCTGTTTGTTTAACCTAGGATTAGTGTTACAATACTTTACTCTGTCTAACTTTTAATATAGTTTGTATCTGGTATAAAGCACAGATATATTTGTGTATAAAACTTGAAATCTGTTATTATTCTGTTTTCAGAATAGCTTCACAACTCTAGCTCATATACCATTCCTTACAGGTTTTAGAATCAGCTTGTCAAACTTCACGTAAAATCCTTTTGAGATGGCAGTGATTTTAAGATTAATTTGGAGAAAATTATCATTCATTCAAGTCTTCTTTTATGTGCCTCACGAAAACTTTTTTTCTTTATAAAGATCTTACATATTGGTTATGATGCTTAATTCTAATTACATTATGGTTGTTTTTGTTTTAAACAGGTTAGGTTTCTTCTTATACATTTTCTGATTGATTTTGCTGGTGTAATGGACATTGATTTTAATAAGTGACATTTTAACCACCTACTCTGCTAAACTGCTTTCTGATATAACCCCTCAAGTGGTTCCTCATTGCCTCTTCTTTAAGAGCTGGTATTCTCCAAACTCCCTGGATGTTTCTAACCCTATGGAGACACAGACCTTCTCCAAAATAATCTCTTATAGTCACTCATCCCACCTGATGGCAAACAGTGTTTGCCTAGTCCAATTGCAAATGAGGGAGAAATAAGTGGGTGACTTCTCATCAGGATAATCCTGCTGCAGCATGCCAGCTAAGCATTGTCAGTCGCCCTTGATCAACTGTCTTTTATTTTTCCCCCCACATTTCTTGTCCATCAAGGGTTCTACTTATTTGTAAACCGAATAATGTACATGGTATAATCTGCGGTACATGGAACAATGTATAATCTATAACATATATAGGGAAAGGAAATTTACATATAAAATGTAAAGGATTGAGAGTGTAGCAAATGTTGAAATAGAAGACCATTTTTTCCCAAATGAGGTTCCTTACCATTTATTAAGTCCTCCATCTTTTCATAAAGTATATTTTTCTTTTTATAAATTATATTTTCAAGTCTTGCTGGCATTTTGATTGAAATTTTTATATATGTAGGTGAATTTAGGTAGAACTTGTGTGTTTTAATATTCTATTCCTAGCTACGGACATGATATATCTCACCATTTATTCATGCATTCTTTTATTTAGTAAATTGTTATATCTGTCTTCATAAATTTCTCACACATTTCTTTCCTGGCTTAATCCTAGGTAATTTATTATTCATGTTTCAATGTGAATGAGGTTTTTAAGAAAGACAAAACATTTTCTGATTGATTATTGCTATTACGTAGAAAGGACATTATTTTTTTCCCATTCTGTTTTCTTTCTGTGTTTCAGTTTGGTTAATTCTATTAAACTATTTTCAAATTTGCTGATCCTTTTTATGTTAAATACAATCTATTGTTAAACATATCTATTGAATCCTTAATTTTGGTATTTTTAGTTCTAGAATGTCCATCTGATTCAGATAACTCCAGTACCTAGATTATCTATGAGTTTGCTTTCATTGGCTATTTTTTCTCTTCATATTTGTCCTATGGGTTCTGTGTCTTGGCATGCCTAGTAAAATTTGTTATCGAATGCAGGATTTTGTTTATTTAAGAAAAAATGGTAGAGACACCATTTTCCATCAGAGATGTTTACCTTTTCAGCTGCCAGAAAAAGAGAGTATGTAGATGATTCCCTTTATTCAACTAGGGACTAAATCTGGGTCAAGCCTGAGCTGCAGTTTAGGGAAGACCCAGTCTACCTGTCTTTCCCTTTTCCTAGGCTGTGACTCTTCTTAGCTTTCATTTGTGAATGTGGCAATTATTTGTCTCAGGAATCAGAGACTGATGTAATCTGTATTCTAATTTTTAGAGGTTTTAGGTTTATCTCTTTTTCCTCTTCTTCCATGAAACTGTAAAATTGGACAGATATTCTAAGACTGTAAGACTAACACTATATTTAAGGTCTCTTATTTTGTCACTTGGCACCATATAACTCTGCTATGGGCTGAACCTGGATTCTCACCCTTTATGTTAACCCAGATTGGCATGTTCTCCCTACCAAAAAACAGTTTCAGCTCATTTATGCCGATTACGCCCTCCCTCCAGGGATTTTTAATTCTCCAGGGATCTTGTACTTGTTGGGTATTTTTTTAAGGCACCAAGAGAATGTAGAAAATTCCATTTTGCCTTTCAGAAGTTTTCCTTTTTTTTTTAGGCCTCCTGATCAGCACAGCTTTGGAATTCAAACACTGAGAGGGAAATCATCCATGTGTTTGAAGTCCCTTAAGTTTATAATTTCATCTCTACTTCCCTGCAGGAGGACCAAAAGCTCTGTTGGTTTCTCTGTCCCATACCACTGGCCCTATGCTTGGAACAAGCCCAGATTTTCACCTCTAGACACATTCAGAATAGGCCACTACCCCCATTTCAGCTTCAGTTCATCTCTGAAAGGTTCTCTTCTCACTAGAATTTTAGTTCCCATATGTCCAATTGCTTTCAAAGGTCTAGATTTCTAACTACTTATTGTATCTTATCCAGAAGTAGAAATGTCAGGCCATTTATTTTTATAAGTTAACCATGATTATAGCACAGTGGTTTCATTATTGTGTCATTATATTCTCTCACATTGCCAAGGTTTCCCAGGATTGCTGAAATCTCAGGTCTGTTAGGGAAATCAGACCTGTAGGAGTAAACTTGGGCTGGGAAGCTGGTCAGTGTCCCTGCATGTATTTCCATGGTTGGGCCTTGCCTCATTAGAATTCACTTTTGGCAGTAAACTACTGGTCTTTTTATATAGCCACATTTCAATTTGTGAGCTTTCAGAACTAATTCATTTAGTGATCAGCAAATGCAGGTATTCAAGTTTTAAGAGTGGTTGGATGGTATGTTGTCTGAGCCTTTGCACATTTGAATTATTTTTCTGTTGCCTTTATATATGAATGACCACATTGTTTAGTATATAACTCCTGAAAACAAGCTCTTTTTCTCCATGAAGGACTCTAGAGATAATGTTTCAAAGTTTTCAAGTGTTTAGTATTTCAAACACCATACTTTCGTTTGTTTTTTCCCAGGTGGGTAGTCTGTTCTTTTCTTCCTAGACATTTTCCAAATGCTCTGTTTGTATCTTTTGAGTCCAGATTTATTTTCCAATTTTGTTTTTTGGGGTTTGGAGTAATATCTTACTTTTTACGTTAAAAATGATGAGTTTGGCTGGATGTGGTGGCTCACTGTCTACAATCCTAGAGCTTTGGGAGGCTGAAGGGGAGGACTATTTAAGACCAGGAGTTTGAGATCAACCTGGGCAACAAAGTGAGACCTTGTCTCTACAAAAAAATTTTTTAGAATTAGCTGGGTGTGGTGGTGCATGCGCTTGTAGTGAGCCGTGATCACGCTATTGCACTTCAGACTGGGTGATAGAGTGAGACCCTCTCTCTGTCTTAAAAAAACATATGGTTACCACAGAAGTTTTTTAGCATAAATTAAGTAATATGAAAACTTATAAAAGTGACCTCAAATTCCACCATCTTAAAGTAACGGGTGTTAGTATCTGCTGATCACCATTTCAGACAGACTTAATAATATATACAAATGTGTAGATTAACAGATAAATACACATAAAAATTTTCATAAGAATAATATCAGAATGAGTGTTTTAATTAATTTTTGCTTTTTTTGAGATGAAGTTTCATTCTTGTTGCCCAGGCTGGGGTGCAATGGCGCTATCTCAGCTCACTGCAGTCTCCACCTCCTGGGTTTAAGCAATTCTCCTGCCTCAGCCTCCTGAGTAGTAGCTGGGATTACAGGTGTGTGCCACCATGCTGACTAATTTTGTATTTTAAGTAGAGACGGGTTTTACCGTGTTGGCCAGGCTGGTCTTGAACTCCTTACCTCAGATGATCCACCCATCTTGGCCTCCCAAATTGCTGGGATTACAGGCATGAGCCACCTCGCCCAGCCTATTTAAAATGTTTTAATAAAAATTTTCAATTTTATTTTATTCGAACAGGAGAAAACTAAAGCAAAATCAACTAAATTATGGAACTTAACAGAGAAGTTCACTTATTCTCTGTAAGAGATATTTATTTTTAACACATTGCTCTAATGTTAAGAAAAGAACATAATAGACGTGTCAGTTTTAGAAACTATTGACTCCCAGCTGTGAGCAATGAATTGATGAGCACTTACATTTTCTTTTTCTGCACTTTCTTACACTTTTTTTTCCTGCTACCTCAGCATTTGCTGTTATTTAATTTTATTTATTTAGCATTTATAACACACGATTTAAAATTTTATTTATTTATTGAGATAGGGTCTCACTCTGCCACCCAGACTAGAGTACAGTGGTGCAATCATAGCTCACTACAGCTTCCACTCCTGGGCTCAAGCCATCCTCCCAGCTCAGCCTCCCAAGAAGTCCCACCGTAAGTCTCTTGGCCTTGATTTCTTGTTTAAATGGATTCAACGCTTTCCACGAGGCCATTTGCCACTACATCTTTCTTGTTCTATACTTTATTTCTATTCTTTTCCTATTTGGTTGGATTTCATTATAGGGTATTTTCTCAAGAAAAGTTTTGGTGGGTGTTATAGTCCTCAGATGTTTTCAAATTTGAGTATGCCTTCCTGCTGCCTTTTTACTTGAACTCAATGTGTCTGAGTAGTCTGCCTTTGGCTTTCACTTGTTCCCCCTTCGTGATGCAGACCTGTGTCCAGTCTTCTGGCATTAATTATTGCTGGGTGGGGCAGGGAAACTAAGGCTGCTGTGATGTCTTTTTTTTTTTTTTTAACAGAAAAATACTTTACTTCATCAAATGTAATTGCAGTGTTCTTCTCACTGTCGTTGGATAGCAAGCGACACATTTTTGTACATTTCACAACTTCATTTACAGAGATGCAAATAAATAAATAATCATAATGTTGAACAACGACTGAAAATAGAATGCTATTTAGGAAATAAGTTTTGTTGTAATTGAACAATGATACATTATGAAATTAATACATTCAATTATTCAGATCAAAACTTAAGAATCAATCATGTGGCCATAAAAGGTAATTGTAGAGTACATTAAACAATGGGAAAAAAGTCTTCTAAAATAGGATTTTTGCCCATCACTGGTGGACACAATATAAGTAAAAGAAGGTTGATTCTTACATCCCTTATATTTTTAACCTCACATTTCCAACAAAATTCCTTTGCAAAATTTTCTATATGTTAATTTCAAGGGGACTAAATATATGCAATATATAGTTGAAATTTTTCCTAAGCATAATTATGTAGAAATTCAAAATATTTAAAAATATATCAGAATAACATTTTTAATTTGGGGATAAAAAGTGCTCTATTCTCTAATTCACTTGTCTATAGTTCTTTTATACTATGTTGGTTTGTATTGCATCTTTCATAGAATGGTATGGAGTAAAACAATTTTGTTTTCATGATTTAAATATTTTCTTTTTTTTTCCCCATTTATTTTATTGCATTTTAGGTTTTGAGGTACATGTGAAGAACATGCAAAATTGTTGCATAGGAACACACGTGGCAGTGTGATTTGCTGCCTTTCTCCCCATCACCTACATCTGGCATTTCTCCCCTTGCTATCTCTCCCCAGCTTCCCACCCCCCACCATCCCTCCCCTATTTCCCCCCAACTGACCCCAGTGTGTAGTGCTCCCCTCCCTGTGTCCATGTGTTCTCATCGTTCAACACCCGCCTATGAGTGACTACATGCGGTGTTTGATCTTCTGCTCTTCTGTCAGTTTACTGAGAATGATGGTTTCCAGGTTCATCCATGTCCCTACAAAGGACCCAAACTCATCGTTTTTGATGGCTGCATAATATTCCATGGTGTATATGTGCCACATTTTCCCTATCCAGTCTATCGTCGATGGGCATTTGGGTTGGTTCCAGGTCTTTGCTATTGTAAACAGTGCTGCAATGAACATTCATGTGCACGTGTCCTTATAGTAGAACGATTTGTAAACCTTTGGATATATACCCAGTAATGGGATTGCTGGGTCAAATGGAATTTCTATTTCTAGGTCCTTGAGGAATTGCCACACTGTCTTCCACAATGGTTGAACTAATTTACACTCCCACCAACGGTGTAAAAGTGTTCCTATTTCTCCACATCCTCTCCAGCAGCTGTTGTCTCCAGATTTTTTAATGATCGCCATTCTAACTGGCGTGAGATGGTATCTCAATGTAGTTTTGATTTGCATTTCTCTGATGACCAGTGATGATGAGCATTTTTTCATATGTTTGTTGGCCTCACGTATGTCTTCTTTTGTAAAGTGTCTGTTCATATCCTTTGCCCACTTTTGAATGGGCTTGTTAGTTTTTTTCTTGTAAATCTATTTTAGTTCTTTGTAAATTCTGGATATCAGCCCTTTGTCAGATGGGTAAACTGCAAAAATTCTTTCCTAATCTGTTGGTTGCCGATTCACTCTAATGATTGTTTCTTTTGCTGTGCAGAAGCTGTGGAGTTTGATTAGGTCCCATTTGTCTATTTTGGCTTTTGTTGTCAATGCTTTTGGCGCTTTGGTCATGAAGTCCTTGCCTACACCTACGTCCTGAATGGTTTTGCCTAGATTTTCTTCTAGGGTTTTTATGGTGTTAGGTCTTATGTTTAAGTCTTTAATCCATCTGGAGTTAATTTTAGTGTAAGGTGTCAGGAAGGGGTCCAGTTTCTGCTTTCTGCACATGGCTAGCCAGCTTTCCCAACACCATTTATTGAACAGGGAATCCTTTCCCCATTGCTTGTTTTTGTCTGGCTTGTCAAAGATCAGATGGTTGTAGATATGTTGCGTTGCCTCTGAGACCTCTGTTCTGTTCCATTGGTCTATATCTCTGTTTTGGTACCAGTACCATGCTGTTTTGATTACTGTAGCCTTGTAGTATAGTTTGAAGTCTGGTAGTGTGATGCCCCCCGCTTTGTTCTTTTTGCTTAGAATTGACCTGGCTATGCGGACTCTCTTTTGGTTCCATATGAAGTTTAAGGTGGTTTTTTCCAGTTCTGCGAAGAAGGTCATTGGTAGCTTGATGGGGATAGCATTGAATCTGTAAATTACTTTGGGCAGTATGGCCATTTTCACGATATTGATTCTTCCTAACCATGAACATGGAATGTTTCTCCATCTGTTTGTGTCCTCTCTTATTTCGTTGAGCAGTGGCTTGTAGTTCTCCTTGAAGAGGTCCTTTACATTCCTTGTTAGTTGTATTCCTAGGTATTTTATTCTCTTTGTGGCAATTGTGAATGGAAGTTTGTTCTTGATTTGGCTCTCTTTAAGTCTGTTATTGGTGTATAGGAATGCATGTGATTTTTGCACGTTGATTTTGTATCCTGAGACTTTGCTGAACTTGCTTGTCAGTTTCAGGAGGTTTGGGGCTGAGACGATGGGGTCTTCTAGATATACAATCATGTCGTCTGCAAATAGAGACAATTTGACTCCCACCTTTCCTATTTGAATGCCCTTTATTTCTTTTTTTTGCCTGATTGCTCTGGCTAGAACTTCTAATACTATATTGAATAGCAGTGGTGAGAGAGGGCATCCTTGTCTGGTGTCACATTTCAAGGGGAATGCTTCCAGTTTTTGCCCATTCAGTATGATATTGGCTGTTGGTTTGTCATAAATAGCTTTTATTATTTTGAGATACGTTCCATCGATACCTAGCTTATTTAGTGTTTTTAGCATAAAGGGCTGTTGAATTTTGTCAAAGGCCTTCTCTGCATCAATTGAGATAATCATGTGGTTTTTGTCTTTGGTTCTGTTTATGTGGTGAATTACGTTTATAGACTTGCGTATGTTGAACCAGCCTTGCATCCCCGGGATGAAGCCTACTTGATCATGGTGGATAAGCTTTTTGATGTGCTGTTGCAATCGGCTCGTCAGTATTTTATTGAAGATTTTTGCGTCTATGTTCATCATGGATATTCGCCTGAAGTTTTCTTTTCTTGTTGAGTCTCTGCCGGGTTTTGGAATCAGGATGATGTTGGTCTCATAAAATGATTTGGGAAGAATTCCCTCTTTTTGTATTGTTTGGAATAGTTTCAGAAGAAATGGTACCAGCTCCTCTTTGTATGTCTGGTAGAATTCAGCTGTGAACCCATCTTGACCTGGGCTTTTTTTGGGTGGTAAGCTCTTAATTGCTGCCTCCACTTTAGACCTTGTTATGGGTCTGTTCAGGGTTTCGGCTTCTTCCTGGTTTAGGCTTGGCAGGAGGCAAGTGTCCAGGAATTTATCCATTTCTTCCAGGTTTATTAGTTTGTGTGCATAGAGTTGTTTGTAATAATCTCTGATGATGGTTTGAATTTCTGTGGAATCTGTGGTGATATCCCCTTTATCATTTTTTATTGCATCAATTTGGTTATTCTCTCTTTTCTTTTTTATTAATCTGGCTAGTGGTCTGTCTATTTTGTTGATCTTTTCAAAAAACCAGCTCCTGGATTTATTGATTTTTTGAAGGGTTTTTTGTGTCTCTATCTCCTTCAGTTCTGCTCTGATCTTAGCTATTTCTTGTCTTCTGCTAGACTTTGAGTTTTTTCATCTTGCTCCTTTAGCTCTTTCAGTTTTGACGATAGGGTGTCAATTTTGATCTCTCCTTGCTTGTCATGTGGGCACTTATTGCTATCTAGTTTCCTCTAGAGACTGCTTTAAATGTGTCCCAGAGATTCTGGTATGTTGTGTCTTCATTCTCGTTGGTTTCGAAGAACATCTTTATTTCTGTCTTCATTTCATTGTTTATCCAGTCAACATTCAAGAGCAAGTTGTTCAGTTTCCATGAAACTGTGCGATCCTGGGTTAGTTTTTGAATTCTGAGTTCTAACTTGATTGCACTGTGGTCTGAGAGACTGTTTGTTACGATTTCCATTTTTTGCATTTGCTGAGGAGCGATTTACTCCCAATTATGTGGTCAATTTTAGAGTAAGTGTGATGTGGTGCTGAGAAGAATGTATATTCTGTGGATTTGGGGTGGAGAGTTCTGTGAATGTCTATTAGGTTTGCTTGGTCCAGGTCTGAGTTCAAGTCCTGGATATCCTTGTTAATTTTCTGTCTGGTTGATCTGTCTAATGTTGACAATGGGGTGTTAAAGTCTCCCACTATTATTGTGTGGGCGTCTAAGTCTCTTTGTAAGTCATTAAGAACTTGCCTTATGTATCTGGGTGCTCCTGTATTGGGTGCATATATATTTAGGATCGTTAGCTCTTCTTGTTGCATTGATCCTTTTACCATTATGTAATGTCCCTCTTTGTCTCTTATGATCTTTGTTGCTTTAAAGTCTAATTTATCAGAGATGAGAATTGCAACTCCTGCTTTTTTTTGCTCTCCATTTGCTTGGTAAATCTTCCTCCATCCCTTTATTTTGAGTCTTTGTGTATCCTTGCATGTGAGATGGGTTTCCTGGATACAGCACACCGATGGGTTTTGTCTTTTTATCCAATTTGCCAGTCTGTGTCTTTTGATTGGGGCATTTAGTCCATTTATATTTAGGGTTAATATTGTTATGTGTGAATTTGATACTGCCATTTTGGTGCTAGCTGGGTGTTTTGCTCTTTAGTTGAGCTGGTACTTGTTGTTCTTTTATATGTGTAGAGCCTCTTTCAGGAACTCTTGTAGAGGTGGCCTGGTGGTGACGAAATCTCTGAGTACTTGCATGTTCCCAAAGGATTTTATTTTTCCTTCACTTATGAAGCTTAGTTTGGCTGGATAGGAGATTCTGCGTTGAAAGTTCTTTTCTTTAAGGATGTTGAATATTGGCCCCCACTCTCTTCTGGCTTGTAGGTTTTCTGCTGAGAGATCTGCTGTGAGTCTGATGGGCTTCCCTTTATGGGTAACCCAACCTTTCTCTCTGGCTGCCTTTAGTATTTTCTCCTTCATTTCGACCCTGGTGAATCTGACGATTATGTGCCTTGGGGTTGCTCTTCTTGACGAATATCTTTGTGGTGTTCTCTGTATTTCCTGGACTTGAATGTTTGCCTGCCTTGCTAGGTTGGGGAAGTTTTCCTGGATAATATCCTGAAGAGTATTTTCCAGCTTGGATTCATTCTCTTTGTCACATTCGGTACGCCTATCCAAAATAGATTAGGTCTTTTCACATAGTCCCACATTTCTTGAAGACTTTGTTCATTCCTTTTTACCCTTTTTTCTCCAGTCTTGCCTTCCCGTTTTATTTCATTGAGTTGATCTTCAACCTCTGATATCCTTTCTTCTGCTTGGTCAATTCGGCTGTTGATACTTGTGCATGCTTCACAAAGTTCTCGTGTTGTGTTTTTCAGCTCCATCAATTCACTTATATTCCTTTCTATTTTGTCCATTCTCGTTAGCATTTTGTCAAATCTTTTTTCAAGGTTCTTAGTTTCTTTGCATTTGGTTAGAATATGTTCTTTAAGTTCACAGAAGTTTCTTACTACCCACCTTCTGAAGTCTGATTCTGTCATTTCATCACACTCGTTCTCCATCCAACCTTGTTCCCTTGCTGGTGAGGAGTTGTGATCCCTTTTAGGAGGAGAGGTGTTCTGGTTTCGGGTGTTTTCATCCTTTTTGCGCTGGTTTCTTCCCATCTTTAAGGATTCATCCACCTGTCGACTTTGTAGTTGCTGGCTTTCAGATTGGGTCTCAAATCTTTCAGATTGACGTTCTGTTTGTTGATGATGAGGTTATTTCTGTTTCTTGGTTTTTCTTCTGACAGTCTGGCCCCTCTGCTGTAGGTTTGCTGAGGTTCACTCCAGGCCCTGCTTGCCTGGGGTTCACCTGCAGCAGCTGCTGAACAGCAAGGGTTGTTACCATTTTTTTTCTTCTGCTATCTTTGTCCCAGATGGATACTCGCCTAGTGTCAATCTGATCTCTCTTTTATGAGGTGTCTCTTTGGATATCTAGGGGTCAGGGAGCTGCTTGAGGAGACGGTCTCTTCTTTATAGGAGCTCAAATGGTGAGCTGTGAGCTCTGTTGTTGTTCATTCAGAGCTGCTGGGCAGGTACTTTTAGGTCTGCTGCAGCAGAACTCATAAACTGCTTTTTGTTCCCAGGTGCTCTGTCCCAGGGATTCAGGGCTTTATTTATGAGTTTCCGTTATGCTGCCGCCTTCTTTTTTTTTTTTTTTTTTCCTTCAGAGCTGCCCAGCCCAGCAAGGAGGCAGCCTAGTCACTGTCAGCCTATAGCAGCTTTGCTGAGCTGCTGTGGGCTCCGCCCCGCTGCCGAGTGAACTTCCCTGCAGTCCTGTTTATGTGGGTGTAGTTAGAACTGCTTTGGTGATGGTGGCCCGCCTCTATTGAGGCGGAGCCTCTTTGCTGTGGTGGGTTGCCTTGGCAACGGTGGGCTGCCTCAGCAATGGCGGGTGGCCGTGGCAACGGGGGGCTGCCTTGGTAATGGCGGACGCCCCTCCCCCACAGAGCTGGACCGTCCCGGGTTCAGCTGCGCTTGCTGTGAAACTCTCAATCCATAGTTTCTGGTTGCTGTTCTTTTGTGGGGGTGGGACCAGCTGAGCCTGATTGCCTGGCTCCCTGCCTCAGAGCCTTTTTTAAGTTGGTGTTCCAGTCGCCTGTTGAAGAGGTGCCAGGGTCTGTTTGTTTTCCCCTGCGGCCACTCACTGCACTTGCTTAAACAGCGGCACTGAGGTTTGTGGCCCTTTTTTTTTTTTTTTTTGCCCTGGAGTCTACTGTCCTGGTTCTCTGCTCAGTCCCCTTTTTGAACTGGCGAATGGGCGACTTCCCGTGGCTCCAATCGCCAGCCAAAAGGGCACCCGGACCGGTGTATTTTGTAGGGAGAACCGCGGCTCCGGGGCGCCGACAAAGCAGCCGTGCGGGGCAAAGCAGCAGCGCTGGCCGAAACAGCCGCGCTGGCGACTGTGGAGCTCCTCAGCCCGGGAATTTCCTAGTCTGTGGGCAATAAAAACGCGGCGTCCACTCACCCTCTGCGCTTTCACTGGGAGCTGCAATCCTGAGCTGTTCCTAAACGGCCATCTTGGATCGTCCCCCGTGATTTCTTATCCTTGTGGATAATTTGCTTTCTATGTCTGGAAACCTGGATAATTCCTTTTTATCATTAAAGTTTATTTTCCAGAAGTCTTGTTATTGATGTATTTTAATTAAAAAGATATACAACTTTTATCTGCAAGTCCAGTTCTTCTGGCATTTCTGAAAAAATTTCCTGAATATTTCAGAATATTCTTGGCATCGCTTTTGAAGTCCTTAATTTCAGAGACCTTGATTATTTTTATGTTGTGTAGCATTTGTCTTCCCTATCCCTCATTTCTTCTCCAACTTCATTTGTCTGTTTTTTTCTTCTATGTTCATTGTGACTTTCTCAATGACATTCATTCATTATACTTTTTCTTATTTAAGATGAATTATTACACATGTAATAAATGGCAGTGGTTCTTTGTCACAGTTCTCCATTTGTCTCCTTATTTCTGCAATTATTTTTTAAGTTTCATTCTACTACTAGATAGACTTGCCTTTGAGCCTTGTTTATTAAAGTCTTCCACAACACATTGGAAAAATATTCAAGGGAGCTGTTTCAGTTTCTTGGGTTATATTTTTGTAATTGCTGGGCTATTTATCTCTCTTTTGCATGCTATTCTCTTACATTATTGTCTGCTATAGTATATGTTTCAGTCAAGGTCCTGGCAGGCAACAGGTGATACATTCAAATTGGGATAACTGAGGATAATTTAATATAGGACCTGTTCAGAAAGGTATAAGCAGGATTTGGGGATTTCTAAACCAGCAAAAAATGGTGTGGTAACCCTGGGCCAGCAACAGTAGGGGCCGTTACTGCCCGGAGACCACGATTGCTGGAACCCATAGAAGGCAACTACTGAGAAGAGTACCAGAGGGAAACTGTGTTCTTCTACAGAGAGACAAGGGTATTCATTGTGTTATGGCAGGGAGAGAGCAGGGGAACAAAGACCCAAGCCAACTCCTTTCCTCTCATCTTTTGCATGTGCCTTTCAATAGGAGACCAAAAGACAAACGTGTGTAAAGAACCACCTTCCAGGGCATGGTGAGTGAAGGAGAAGCGGAGGAGAGGGTAGAGAGAAGGGCAAATGGGAGATACCCTGCACAGTGTACTTGCAGAGAGGTCATGCCATGGCTTTGCCTCTTGTTTATGTTTCAGTGATTCTGTCCAGATCTCCTTTATATGCTGACATAACATGAGCTAATTCTCGTTGGCATCATGACACCTAATCTGAGTCTATTTTCTCTTTCCCTCCACATTATAGTTTGAAAGTAGAGTGTTGCTTCCATTTTGTTTCTTTGATGCCTGAGGTTATGGAAATATGGCATGAGTCTGGATTAGATATGTGATCTGGATTTTTCTCTCTCTTCTCTGATTTCCATTAAGTTTTCTATTTCAATGCCCTGTTTACCAAACAAAGGAATATTTCTATTCCTAGCCTTTGACTCATTTCCCCAAGATTTTTTTTCCACATCTATAACAAAATGTTTCCTTTCCTTTCCTTCAGTGAGGATATGATCTAATGAAATTTTATTTGTTTGTATTCTTTTTTAATGTGCTGAGATCCTTCTTTATCTCAATTTAGCATCTTTGCAATTCATCCTATTGTATTTTCTCCTTGCCTCTTTGCTTCTTATAATTTTTCTCTATATGAACAACAGCTTCTTGGATCCTTTAGGAACACATGCTTTCTAAAATAGCTGTCTTTTTTTTTTTGTAATAAGTAATTTCGCTTACCCACTATTACTCTGAATCTTTAGGAAAATGTTCCTTTACCCTTATTTCTGTATGTATTTTCATATGTTCAAAGCTTTTTTTGTCTTTTATGCAAACAAGGCAGGAAACATCTAGACTACATTTTTGTCAAAAGACAAGGTGTGTGGAATTTCCCTGGCTTTACTCATTGTCAACTTGAGTACCGATCAAATCCCCTTGTCACATCTATGGTTTAGAGGAGACATTGATATGGACAGCATCCAGCCAAATTCCTAATGTTGAGCAGGCATTTGTTTAATACATCTTGGCTGTATTGAGGTAGGAGTTTCCCTTGCTCCCAATTCTTGGCTGTCTGACACTCAGAACAGATGCAGTACATGAGGTGCTATAATTATAGGGACAAATCACTGCCAGGGCATGTTCTGCCAGGGAATTTCTATGCCCAAGTAAAGCACCTCACTGTAGGGTCCAGTCATCTCAGCTTATACTGTGCCACTGTCAGTGTATGACAGCCATCCCCCTCCTGTCTTCATTCTTCCTCTGATTATTTTTTGCCACTCATCGGATATAGGAAGATAGACAGAGGGACAGACAATGATCTGCCCACTTGAGCAATACAACTAAGGACTGACAGACCATTTTTAGAAATTGTTTTCTGTGCTCGAGTCTCTGTGCTGGAAGTCAGTTGGTAGAGAAGCACAGCATCTTTTTATCTTCTCTAAGACAGTTGACAACTCAAAATGGCATTGTCAGTTCTATCAGTTTTCTTTTTGTAAAAATAAATGTTATTGTGTATATTAGAGGTTTACAACATGATGTGATGGGATATATATATAGATTGTAAAAGGGTTACTATAGTGAAACAAATTAATATATCATCTCACATAGTTACTTTTTTGTGACAAGAGCAGTTAAAATGTACTTATTAAAGAAAATTCCCCAATACCATAAAATTTTGTTAATGATGGTCCTCATGTTGTACATTAAATGCCTAGACTTGTTCATCTTAAACATTTCTAATACTTTGTGTCTACCATGTTAGACACAAAGTTAATGGAAATTCCTCCTGGCTTCTGCGGTTGTTTTTAGTGCCGTATTTTCATCTTTGGCGTTCTTCATTGTGAGATATTGTGAGTGTATATTAGTGTTGTCACAACAATGCCATGTTCAACTGGGAGCCACACTCTATTGGCCCTTGAAAATAAATAACATGTAAGAATGTGGACATAAATATTCAGTCATCCTTTATTCGTCTGATGAAATCTAAGAAACTTCCTACCCATCAACACACACTTTTCTTTGATGGGTTTGGTGTCTTCATCTGAAATGGAAATTCCACAGGTGGGATGTAATTGATTTAAGTTTGCTTCGTATGTGAGTATAGAGGCCTTATTTACTAGGTGCATGAACATTTTGAATAGATTAAGTTTAATAATAAATTATTGCTGATTGGATGAATAAATCAGCAAAAAGATGTGTACTAGCTGTGAAATTTCTTGCTTGGTTATTTGTCATAATAAGATTGAATTCCAGGTATAGCCTCTCTTTTGTGTAATTGGTAGAAGATTCTATTAATTAACTATAGGGCTTCTCTGACCTTTCAACGATCTACTGCTAGCATACTTAAAATATTTTGAGACTGGAAATACCAGCATGACCTGTTTGACAACACAGGTAAACAATTTAATTCTTTTTATTGGATTTTCCTACCAGTAAACATTGCTAAATGTCACCAACATTTTTTTCCTTCTGTAGCTAATTTGTCGTTTTATTTTTCTGACACTAAAAATGCAAATTTTTACTCTCTTTTTCCACATCTATTGTTGTCTGTGCCCATTCTTTCCTCTTGCCCAATATATAAACATAGGTACTCCCTTCAATCCTTCAAGTCTTACCTTCTTAATAAGGCCTAAAAATTTTATTAAAAATTGCAAACCAGCCCTCATCTTGACACTCTCAATCCCCCTTACAATACTCTATTCTTGTTTTATGGAAATTGTCAGCTTCTAATAAAATGTGATTTATATATTCCTTTTTTTGCATGTTCTTCCCCACTCCCCAGTCTTGCTAAAATATAAGTATCATAAGGGGGGGGGGTTTCTTTTCTGTCTTTTTCATGGATCTGTCCTAAGCATCTAGAATAGTGCGTGGCAACAGATGCTAAGTAAATGTTTGTTGATGGAAGGAAGGAAGAAAGGGAGGGAGGAAGGGAACAATATTCCCCTTTTCCTTTCTGAGCTTGTTCCTCAGTCTATGCTTTAGAGAGCTTTGCCTTCTCTGGAATTTTGTTTATCAGTTAATTCCCTGTTAAGAAACTTCCTACCAACTTTCCCTGCCTCACTTCTATAATTTTAACCATTGTGTTTTTCTCTTCTTTGGACCTTAAAAACACACTTGAGTATCTCTCATTACAAAAATGTGTATATGAAGCCTGCCTCCATTTTTAATGCTCTCTCTTACCTTCCTGACCCCACATTCTTCTGGAAAGAATGCATCTATTTTAACCTCTCTCCCCATTTCAGTGATTTGCCATCTGGTTTTTCTCTTGACCACAGAATTGAAATGGCTATACAAACTCTCAGTGGTCTCCTCTTTGTCGTCATCCTATTTTGTCTCTTGGTGGGCTTTTGGGGTCACAGCTAACCTTATGTCTTGAAAGTTTATTTCCGCTGGTTTTTGATTTTGTTTTGATTTCCTTCACTGAGCACACTTATCTTTCTCTGCTGTCTCAACTTCCTTTACCTTCTGCCTAACTTGTGTTCTCCAGAACTTAGGCCTGGACTTCCCCATCTCCTCACTTTATATACTCTCTAGCCAGTTTCATCCACCCCCAATATTAGTTACCATCAATTTAGTCAGTCACCACACTCCCCCTCCTGCCCCACATCACACCTGTTTTGCCAATTTACTATTATTTTCAACTTGGTGCTTAAAAGTACTTCAATAAAACATAACTAAAATGGATTTCATTAATTTTTTAAATCCCTCTATTTCCCAAACCTCATCCTTCTACTTCTACTACTTCAACTAATGACAATTCCATCTACATACTTTCCTAAGCCAGAAACATCAGCATACTTAGTGACTCCTTCCTTGCAACTAAGATACTTATCAGTTCTTGTGACATCTAACAGAAATTTATCTACACAATTAGTTCCTTTACCTCCACTCCCATCTCCCTAAAGCTTGGTTTCCTATCATCTCTCATCTGGATTATTGCAATATTCCTGTAACTGATCTTAGTTTTAGTTTCTTATAAAGTCCCAATTCTATAGACTCCTCACCCAATCCAAGTAAAATCCTCTAGAACAACTTCTATCCCAGCAAATGCTTATGAAGTACCAATTGTAGTCCTATCAGAAAGAAATAGTGATCCCTGACCATAGGGGATTTTGTGTTAGGAAGAGACCCAGGTATAAATGAATAGAATGCAATCCATTAAGTGAATAAATACAATGCTAGAGATATGACCAAAGCGAAATGCAGTTGGTTGCCTGAGTCATGTGGATCTGTCAGAATGGAGACCTATGTTCTCTGGATTTCTAGTATGGTGCTTCCTCCACTGTGGCTTTTTAATCAACATTTCTTGCATGCTAGCTACTCTGTAGAAGACATTGCTCCTATGGTTTTGTGATGGTATTTATTGAAAGTCTTGCTTATTATGACCCAGTGTTTGTGGATAAGGAAGTTCAGACTAGGGTGGTGGCAAGAAGTGGTCGGATTTTGAATATATTAGAGCTAACAGGTTTTTGCTGATTAATTGGATATTGAAGTGTGAAAGAGTGAATTTTAAAATGATGCCAAGATGTTGGACCTGAGTATCAGAAGAAAGAGTTGTTGCTGATAGAGATGGGGAAGATCATAGGAGGAGCAAGTTTGGCAGCAAGGTGGAGATATGGTTGGAATCAAGAATTCAGTTTATGATATGTAAAGTTTGAGACATTCACTTGTCATTCAAGTTGGAGATGCTAAGTAGGAGTTACTGAGTTGGTTATAACAGACGGGAGTTTAGGGAAGAGATCAGGGCTAGAGTTATACATGTATGACTCTTAATTGTATTGATGATATTTAAAACTTCAGGATTAAAAGAGATCCTCTGGAAAGGCAATGTAGAAAGAGGACATTTCTTAGAAATGATTCTCACATTAGAGATCAACAAGCTAAGGAGAATCCAGTAAAGAAGACAGAGAAGGGACAGCTATTGAGGAAACTGGGACTTACGAGAGTATGGCATCCCAGATGACAAGAGAATAAAGGTGTTTTAAGGAGGAGCCCGTGATCAGATTGTTAGTTCAAGTAGGAAGGGGACAGTGAATTTACCACTAAATTGAGCAACTGGAAAGTCATTAGTGACCTTAATAAGAGCAGTTTCAGTAGTGGATAGGAGAGAAAAAGCATAATTGGTATAGGTTCAAGGGAGATTGAAAGGGAAGACTATTAAAAACTCTTGAAAATTTCTGGCATAAAGAATATCCAAGAGCTGGAGCAATAACTGGAGGAATTACAGAATTTGGAGTGAAAAAGGAATGAGGCAGGCAAGAAAGGGGCCAACCTGAGGAGTCATGTTCTTGAGCTGTAAGTGGAGAGGAGATCCAGTGCCCAAGACAAGGGGTTGGCCTTATGCAGGAGCCCAGAACCTTGGAAGAACTGGTGAATGAAAGGCTTACAAAGCTGTAAAGTCAGGCCTTGACATGAAGGGATTTGAATAATATTTTTAAAGTTTTGAGTTTATTTGAGCATTAGAATAATATGATTGGTGAAAGACATGGTTCTGACTGTGAACTGCCCTCAGGCTAAAAACTTTAAAAATGAGTGACTCACACTGTACTGCTGTCTTCCAAGTGACTCTCTTGCAGAGTCTGACTTTTAGTTTATTCTACTGTAGGTAGGTCATTTTTGGCTTGCTTTGTGTTGTTTTTGCATTTTATCCAGAGTTTATCGTTGTTATCTACAGAAAGATCAGATACAATATGTGCTACCTGGACATGTTGGAAGTAAAAGTTGAGTGTTTTATATTCTTGGCAAAACATGCCAGTTGCATAAACTATTCCACCTCAACACAATTTCCAGGTCCTTTGGCCTACTGTGGCCTTCCTCTAGATGCCAGTTGTGGGTGGCCTTCCCAAGTTGAGTGCTTTAATTAGACCATATTATCATAGTGGTATATTACACTTTCCAACCAGATACTTTATCAGAAATGTTATCGTGCTTTTACAAGTAGACTGGAAATTGGAAGAAAGGATCTGGGTACTGACAATAAAGATTTTTTCTGTCATCTTATCTCTAAGGTTGACCTTGGCTGTGATGCTTGATTGCATTACTTTCAAGTTCCACCACACTTGATGTATCTTTGATAACTATGTCACTTTGTGCACACATATTATATGACCAGTGATTCTCTCTTAAATATAACATTCCTTAAATTCTGTTTCCTGGTTTCTCTCCATAATGAGTAATAGGAATAAGCCAAATATAGACCTAAATAATCAAATATCATTCCCTAAAAATTAATGTATATTTACTAAGCTTGCTAAATCAATGTTAAATTAACCAAGTCATGGCATAGAAAATGAAAGCAGGTAATACCAAGCCACTGATTCAATGAAAGCGGGTAATACCAAACCACTGATTCATTCAAGATAAAGCTATTTGAACTCCTTTTTAAATAGGGACAGTCATTTTTGATGGTAGGTATTCAAATGATGGCTTCAAAATCATCTTGGTCAATAGAAAATCTTCCAAGCCCCTACATATACAGCATAGTTGAATGTAAAGCGTCAAGTCTGTGTGGGCTTTAGACTAGGCTTTTTAGAATGTAATGAGTAAAGAATTGATTGACTATTAACTGAGAACTCAAGGGAAAGATAAAAATGATAGGCTTCTTATTAGATAGAACATTATTAGACAATATTGGGAGCTTGAGAGCATTATCTTAATCTATTAGGAAGTCAGTAGCATGCCTGAAACACCAATCACATCTCAGATCAACAGTTCAGGACAAATAGAATCATTATTAATATTATCAGCTGAGCTTATGATTCATAATAGGGAACAGAATGGGAAGTGTGTCCTTCTATGGATATTAGCTCATTAAGTTAGCAACTCATTCCAAAACAGGTAAGTGGTATACTGAAGTGAGTAAGATATGACCTATGACATTAAACAATTAAGATTTGGTAGGAATTGACAAGATATTACCTGAAGAGTACCATCAGCTATCATAAGTAGCTCCTTAGCAGGATGCCTAGGCTATAATGAGCTATAAGAAAAGGGGTGAATGTATCTGGAGTGGCCGCCAGACAGAAGTTCAGGGAGGGAGAGAATCAGAAAGTCCTGTGGCAGTTGAGATGAGCAGCCGTTTAATGGGCATAAATGGAAAGTAGGGCATTACAGGCATAAGGAGCTGTTAGAGCAAAGCCAGGATGGCATGTTATAGATTGGCTTCTTTGAGGGCATGTCAGTAGTTTGGGATGGATAGAATATTAAGGCCAAGAGAAGTGAGACAGGAGGCCACAGGAAGGATCATAGCAGGTGGAGTTATTTAAAGAGTGGCGGGCAAAATCGGATTCAGGCTTTCAAATATCACTCTGACAGCTGGGTGAAGAATATTCAAAGGGAAATATTTCAGAAATTACGAGTTCATTTAAGAATCTTTTTCAATGGCCCACGGTTGCCAATGTCAGTTCAGAGTCCACAGAATAAAATTCTTTAAGGAGAGGTTAGAAATTATGTAACTGATTTCTTTATTATTTTGTGATAGGTTTATTTCTAAACTTCCTAAAGAAATAATTATCTATATCATATATAAAGATGCTAGAGAAAAATATGTGGCAAAATTTCTTTGACCTCTCAGCAATCTATGTGAGGAGTAGTAATGAGATCTTGCTTATTTTCTGGATATAGCACGTAGCAATATACTTGAAACAGAGTGGGTTTACAAAAAGTAAACCTTCATTGTGTAAGCCTGATGTAATAGCAAAATAACTCTCACTACAAATAAATTTTTCTTCTGAGTCAATCTGGACTTTTTTGAATATAACACCATTTCTATGTATTTCTGCTTTTATGACAGATAGTACACTATTGTTTCTGTCTCTCTATAATTACCCTTGACAAACCTAAAGATCAGCACCAGATATACTGTTGGGAGAATTAATGCCCTTTCTTAAACTTTTAGATCAAAAGCTTTCTGTTTTCTACCCTGTTAAACATTGCCATTCACATTGTCAGCTCCTTCAGAGTAGGGACTAAATTTTACTCTAATTAATTTATAAACAATTCTTACCTTTGTCTAACACATGAAAGTTTCACAAAGTGCTTGCATTTAAAATTTTTATTCAATCATAGCAACCATGCTAAGTAAAAAGGTATAATTAAAAAAATTTGCACATGAGAAAATAATACTTGCTCAGAGTCATCCAGTAAGTAACCATCAAGGTCAAAACTTGAATCAAGTCTTTTACTTTTTAATATGTTTCTGGAGCTCAGACTTATTGAGCATTTACTCTGTGCCAGATGTTGTGCAAAACCTTCTATGTGGACAAATCCCACGGGGGAGGCTGCTGCTGTTGTTAAAAGATGAAGGAAAAAAAGATTAAGTACCTCGGCACACTGTTACTTTGGTGCTGTTTTCATTATATCTACCTGCCACCTCTATGAATATACCGCAGAAAATATTCAATGCCTTATCCATACCTAGCCCTGAATAAATATTTTTGGCTGAATTAATGAATCTGAATATCTGAACATTTTCATATCCTTGCTTATTAACACTCTCTAGAATATGATAGGGAACTGGCTAGGGTCTTGCTGAGCTAATCATACTGTCCTGTGTGATCAGGACACCATTGGACAGGCAGTGTAATGGTTGGGAGTAGGCCTGACTTCCACTTCCAAACATGTTTGAGCTTGGCCTGTTTGTTTCGCTTATCTGAGCTGCAGTTTCACAATTTGTAAAATGCAATGTGGCCCCTGTGTGCTCTAACCTCTTGTCATCTTACATTTTCCTTATGCACAGGGCTGCACATTCACCAGACATCTTTTCTGCCCTCCAAAGAGTAAAATGTATTCTTGCTTCTAATTTTTTGCTCTTGTGGAAATGCTCTTTATCCAACTTTCCATAGTGCTGGCTCCTGCTTATCTTTAAGCTTTCATCTCAAATGTCCTCTTCCTAGAGGGGCGTCTGTCCTCTCTAAAGTCTTCCCACCCTCCATCGCCACAGTCAATCTCTGTCTCATAACTCTCTCTCATTTCCTTCTTGACCCTTATTATCATCAGAAACTATCTTGTTTTATTATTTACTTTTCATTGTTTATTTCATGCCACCAGAATATAAGCTTCAAAATTGTGTCTGTTCTCCATATGTTCATTTTTCTGGAGGTAGGTATTACAGTTTGCATTTGAGTCTCGAGGTGGTCTGTTGTTCCAAAGGTAACAAAAATTTCTGATTTGAATCCTGATAAATTATTCCTTTTATCCAAATAAATTCCTGAAGACTCAAGCATTTAGAGATCTTAAAAAATGAAACTGTAAAGATTTTAGAATTGCACCACTCAATATGGTAATAACTATACTAGTTATTACCACAAGAAGCTATTTACATTTAAATTAATTAAAGTTAAATAAAATTAGAAATTCATTTCCTCAGTTTTACCAGCTACATTTCAAGTGCTCAATGATAGGGCTAGTGGCTACCAACTGGATAGTGCAGATATAGAACATTTCCATCGTTGCAGAAAGTTCTATTGATCAGTGCTATTTTATGAGATAGCCTGGGTATTTATTTACAACCATAACAAGGAACACTTCAAAAACACATTACAAAAGCAAGAAAGAAAAAGCTTTGATAAATTTAGTTGTATGAAAACTAGAAACTTCAGAATAGCCAATGGTATCTTCAACAAAGTAAAACAAAATATCAAAGAGGGAAATGATTTGCAATATTTGTGACATAAAAAACTAAGTTTCTTAGGCTTATTAAAATTCCTATAATTCTCAGTAGTAGGATTGCTGGGTCAAATGGTATTTCTGCTTCTAGATCCTTGAGGAATCACCACACTGTCTTCCACAATGGTCAAACTAATTTACACTCCCACCGACAGTGTAAAAGCATTTCTATTTTCCGCATCCTCTCCAGCATCTTTTGCTTTCTGACTTTTTAATGATCACCTTTCTAATTGGCATGAGAGGTTATCTCATTGTGGTTTTAATTTGCATTTCTCTAACGACCAGCGATCGTGGGCTTTTTTAAGGGTTATAAATTATTCTAATATAAAGACACATGCACGTGTATGTTTATTGGACACTATTCACAATAGCAAACACTTGGAACCAACCCAAATGCCCATCAATGTTAGACTGGATAAAGAAAATGTGGCACATATACACCATGGAATACTATGCAGCCATAAAAAAGAATGAGTTCATGTCCTTTGCAGGGACATGGATGAAGCTGGAAACCATCATTCTCAGCAAACTAACACAGAAGCAGAAAACGAAACACCTCATGTTCTCACTCATACATGGGAGTTGAACAATGAGAACACAAGGACACAGGAAGGGGAACATAACACACAGGGGCCTTTCAGGGGATGGGAGTGCTGGGGAGGGATAGCATTTGGAGAAATACCTAATGTAGATGACAGATTGATGGGTGCAGCAAACCACCATGGCACATGTATACCTGTGTAACAAACCTGCACATTCTGCATGTTTCCCAGAAATTAAAGTATAATAATAAAAAATTTATATACGTCAATACAAAAACAACCTGATTGAAAATGTTAAAGTAAACAAAGAAAATGTTCAACGGAATATGAAAATAAGTATTATCTGAATAATAATTAAACATATAAAAATATATAAGCCCAGGCTGGGTGTGGTATTCAGAATAAAAATTCTCCTGGCTGAGGCAGGAGAACTACTTGAACCTCTGGGAAGCAGAGTTTGCAGTGAACCAAGATTGTGCCACTGCACTCCAGCCTGGGCGACAGAGAAAGACTTCATCTCAAAAAAAAAGAAAGAAAGAAAAAAGAAAAAATAGCATTATTCAATAGCATTATTCCGGTTTTAGTCTATTAAATTGGCAAAAGGGAGTAGGGGTTTGTACTAGTGAAGGTATGAGAAGTTGCCCTATTTATTAAATATAATAAATAGTGTATTTGCCTGAATAAAATTGGGATTCTAACAAGAAGGTTAAAAAGCAAGGATTTAGAGTATAGCAACATTGTTTGCTACCCTTTTAAAAATGTGTCCAATAGGTATCATGTTTTGTACATATTTCTGTATCTTGTTTTACACTTTATATTAGATTTTTGAAAACTTTTTATATCAGCCCATAAATACCTAGTTCATTTTTTAATGTCACAATGGTATATCATTATGTGCATGTGCATTAACTTATTTAACTCTTGGTGGTAGATATTTATCTTCTTTTGAATCCCGTGGGGCAGATCACAATTGGGCTACATCAGTCATGGTGGTTCCATTCCTGTGTACATTCCTACACACTAGCCCAACACTTGGTTTACGAGTAGGTATATGACACTGACAATGAGACATGAGGGAAAGTTAGGAGGTAGGCTCCTGGTAAATATTTGCCTCCTTGATTAAAAGAGATAATAACAAAAAGTGGTCTCTCTACCACTGGATATGTTAACACTATTTTTTATTGATAAATAACATTTTACATATTTATGTTGTACATGGGATATCTTATTACCTACATAGAAAAAGTCAATTCCTCTCTTCTAGCTACTTGTGAATAGTGTTGCAACAAATGCACTAGTACAGTTATCCCTTTGATAAAATGATTTATTTTCTTTTGTATAGATATCCAGTAGGGGGATTGCTGGATCATATGTTAGTTCTGTTTTTATATTTTTGAGAAACCTTTGTATGATTTCCCACAGTGGTTGTATTTGTATTCCCACCAACAATGTATAAGAGTTCCCTTTTCTCCATATCCTCACCAGTGTCTGTTATTTATTTCTTTTTAATAATAGCCATTCTAACTGGGGTAAGATGATATCTCATTGTGGTTTTGATTTGCATTTCCCTGATGATGAGTGCTGTTGAGCGTTTTTTCATTTACCTGCTGCCCATTGGCATGTCTTCTTTTAAGAACTGTCTATGCATGTCATTTGCCCACTTTTTATTGGGATTATTTTTGGGGTTTGTTTTGTTTTATTGTTGAGTTGTTTGAGTTTGTTATGTATTCTGGATATTAGTTCCTTGTCAGATGAATGATTTGCAAATATTTTCTCTTATTTAACAGGTTATCTCTTCATGTTTTTTATTGTTTGCTGTGCAGTAGCCTTTTGGTTTAATATAGTCCCATTTGTCTATTTTTGTTTTAGTTGTCTATGCTTTTAAGGTATTAGCCATAAAATCTTTGCGATACCAATGTTCTGAAGTGTTTTCCCTGTTCCCTTTTAGTAGTTTTATAGTTCGGGGTTTTACATTTAAATATTTGATCATCTTGAATTAATTTTTCTATACGGTGAGTGAAAAGGGTCTAGTTTCATTCTTATGCATATTGCTATCTAATTTTCCCAGCACTGTTTATTGAAAAGGGGGTCCTTTCTCCAGTGTATGTTCTAGGCACCTTTGTGGAAAATAAGTTGTTTGTAAATATGTTGATTTATTTTTGTGTTCTCTACTCTTTTCCGTGGGTCTATATGTCTATTTTCATACCAACACCATGCTGTTTTGGTTACATTGCCCAGTAGCCCAGTAACATATTTTAAAGCCAGGCACTTTCATGCCTCTAACTTTATTCTTTTTGGTCAAGATTGCATTAGTTATTCTGACTCATTTTTGGCTCTATATCAGCTTTAGTATTGTTTTTCTATTTCTGTGAAAAATGACACTGGCATTTTAATATAAATTTAATTGAATCTATATATTGTTTTGGGCAGTATGGTCATTTTAGCAATATTAGTTTATGAGTGTAGGATGTCTTCCCATTTGTTTGTATACTCTTCAATATCTTTCATCAATGATAAAACTAACTTTAATAGTCATTTAGGGGCCATGATTAAAACTAGCTTAAGGACCAAGCTTATGTGCCAATGATGGCAGAGCAGAAAGACAGAAAAATTCAGAATCCTTGAGGATGTGGTTGAGCACTTAATTACTAGTGCTTAAATATCATATTGACCTATGATATTTTCTGATTTCTTATTATAGGAGATAGTAAGTTATCTCTATTTTATAAGACAATTGAATTGGAATCTTCTGCTACTGGTAGCCAAAAGCATACTAATTTTCACAGCTGTTATGTATGTAACATTTAGAAAACTTTTTATTTTAAAATAATTATAGACTTCAGGAAGTTGAAAAAATAGCACAGAGAGTCCGGTGTGCTCTTCATTGGACAATGGTTATCTTGTATAACTGTAGTACAATATTGAAATCAACATTGACATTGGTGCAATACTGATAGCTAGACTGCAGATCTTATTCAGTTTTTATGATTTTTTAATACATTCATCTGTGTGTGTGTGTGTGTGTGTGTGTGTAATTCTATACAATTTTACCTCATGTACAGATTTGTGTGGCCACTACCCTAATCAAGATACAGAACTGCTCTTTCACCAAAAGGAACTCTTCATGTCATTTTTTTTATACTCCGCCCATCCACACTGACAACAAGTAATATATTCTTAGCCTCTGTAATTTTGTCATTTTGAGAATGTCGTATGAATGGAATCATACAGTATGCAACTTTTGGAGACTGATTGTTTTCATTAAGCATAATGCACTTGAATACCATTCAGTTTGCTGCACATATAGTTTGTTTCTTTTTATTGCTGAGCAGTGTTCCATTATATGGATGTATCAGAATTTGTTTAACCATTTACCTAAGGATATTTGGGTAATTTCTAGTTTTTGCTATTATGAATAAAATTGCTATAAACCTTCATGTACAGGTGTGTGTGTGTGTTTGTGTATGTGTGTGTGTGTTATAAGTTTTCACTTCTCTGGGGTAAATGCCCAAAGCTGTTATTGCTGGGTCATATAATAAGTACATCTTTCATTTGATAAAAAAAGATCAAATAGTTTTCCAGAGTAGCTGTACCATTTTACATTCTAACCAGCAAGGTATAAGAATTCCAGTGGCTCATGCCTGTAATCCCAGCACTTTGGGAGGCTGAGGAGGGTGGATCATTTGACATCAGGAGTTCAAGACCAGCCTGGCTGACATGGTGAAGCCCTGTCTCTACTAAAAATACAAAAATTAGCCAGGTGTGGTAGCGGGCTCCTATAATCCCAGCTACTTCGGAGGCTGAGGCAGGAGAAGCGCTGGAGCCTGAGAGGCAGAGGTTATGGTGAGCCGAGATCACACCACTGCACTCCAGCCTGGGTGACAGAGTAAGACTCTGTCTCAAAAAAAAAAAAAAAAAAAAAAAAAGAAAGAAAAAAGAGAATTTTAGTTTCTTTGCATTGTCACCAGCATTTTGAATTACACCACATTTTTAATTCATTTTCAATGTGTAGTCATAACTCAATAAAGCATTTTTAATTTTTTCAAAGGATACATAAAAATTATTAACAATGTTTATATTGGGAAAACAGTTTGGAAACAAGAGGGAAGAGGAGTCATTTTATTTGGTAGCTTTCTAATTTGTTTGGATATTCTTATGTGTTTTTAGTTGCATTTATTATGTCTACATACATATTGGCTTTTATTTTTGTTTTATTTTTATATTTGTTTTTAAGACCATAATAAATATTTAACAATTCTGTTATTATTTAAAATTAGAAGTAAATGTCTATATAGCTCTTTTTGTGTTGATAACAGAACTAATGTCAAGAAAAAGCTGCAGGCATCTAACCAAGTTGCTTGTCCTGGTTCTACATTTTACTGTTTTAACACTCATTTACCTAAACTGAGTATAACTTTTCCCTTGTGCCTACAAATTTGCCAGGTTAGATCCTGTTCTAGACATGACTACATTTATTGTCTTCTGAAGCCACATGAACGAAATATATTTTCCTGTTAAATGTCATACTTAATAGCATTTTGGAATTTAATTGCTTGTCTTTTATACAACTGAAAGAGAATGCAATCCTTTCCTTCCTTGAAGTGTGTTTGTTTCCCCTACAGTACCATTTTTACTCTCAATTTGATCTTTTAAGAGGAATGTTTGTACTTCATTGGTTTTTCGAGTAAGGTCACACAGAGTAAATGTGTAAACACTGGTTATCTTCTGTCTGAATAATGAATTTCAGAAAGGCCTGCAAACCCTTCACATTCATCAGGGACAGAAAAATTGCCTAATCAAGCAACATGCAAGGAGCAGAAATAGAATGAGTTAAGCAGGGAAAGTACTTTCCGCTGGGCATGGTCATTTCAGTCACCCTCAAAGTCGTCAGCTTTTGTCCTAAATGGATTGATTGTGTGGTAAACTATTCTGATTGTTCACATACCTCGATGACCTTCAGGAAAAGACCAGCAGTGACACCTCTGTGGTAAAACAAGTTGGATTTGTTGCTTGTTGTAACAAGGAAGAACAGACGCCATGGAGAGCAATGAGATGTCTTAGTAACAATGTTAGTGAGAACCTGTTATAAGATTTGATCTTTAGTTGGGTGACTTGGGGAAGGGTCTAAGAAAGCTGAGCTTTTCTCTAAATTGGTCAGAAAGCAGGGACAATTGTAAAATTGGGTATCTCAATAGATCATATCTATAAAGAAGTAGCAATCATTCATTTCAGCCAAGAGAGAGTGCTTGGTATTTTGTGAGTGGCACAGTGACTTTGCTTTTATCTCTGATTACAAAAAAATTATCTATTGCTCCATATTGTTTTGTTTTACCCATGGTATCAGATTAACCTTGTCTGAGGTTGGTACTCTGTGAAACTGTTAATATTCAAGAAAAGAATAACATGGCCCAGCTGTGGGTGCCAGCTACACCAGTTGTTGAATGTCAGCAGCTGCTCCTTTTTTGCTTTCTCCTGTGAGTGAAAAAGTTGAAGCCACCATATCACAGATTGCTATGTGGACCATGGCTTGGCATTTACTCATGTAGCTTTTAAATGTATTTCATTTATTTGCCATAGCTCTTTGACCTGGTTTTCAAGTATGCTGTCATTATTCCAAGGTTAAATGCTAACATAAAAACGCACGACTTTCCCATCGTCCTAAAAGTCAAGCCGTCTGATCCAGCTTTCTGCCTCCAGGCTAAGATGCCCATAATGATTGTAAAATATTGATGTCTTTTCTGCTTTTAATGATCTAACTGAAAGGAAGAAAATTCTACTGTTGCCCTCAGAAGTCCACAGCCTTCACTCTGACTCCTTGAAAACATTTTTCTACTCAGTTCTCCATGGAGATGCTCTCTCTCCTATATAATTGAACTAATTTCCTGGAGCAGGCTTTAGAACCAAGGACCCCAAACCAGCAGGCTTTAGGCTGAATCTGGCCAGCTGACTTGTTTTATTTTGTATGCATGGTTTTTTAAAAAGAGGGAAATTTCATTAAAAATTCATCGTTTTGTCTTCCTTGAAGAATCAGAATATTTGGCCATACTGAGCAACCGTTTGGTTGGAGTTGAGTAATGACTATTCCTTTAGGTCATCCAAAGATTGCTATAGTCCCCTCAACAGCCCACTGCAACACCACCCTATGCTACCCAATTGTGCTTTTGCCTGGAGTTCTATAGCATTTGAATTTTCAACACTGGCATAGACTTCTTTTATCTGCAACTTGTATGCATTTCTCAAACTGGGGTTTGGATTATAGAGGTGTCTACATAAATGCAATGATCTGAAGCGCTACAGTTGCAGAAGAGAAAGAGCAATTCATGTTCAATGTCATTCAGTAAACATAATAGATATTCCCAGAGTGTTAATTGTGTGTAGAGGTTTACAAAACGTATTATTTTTACAATAAATATAATGTAAGTAGATTATGGAATGTAATGGAAAATAGATTAAAAAGTAAATCTAGAAATAAAAATAAAACTTCTTGCTTCGGGCTATCCCACAGTGTAGCCCATGGAGTAGTGACTGAAGTCTGCCATTGGAGTTACTTTGGTGGAAAAGTTATTGAACAGTGGTACTAATACAATAATCTCAGGTTAATCTTTTCCTATTTTTGTAAACTTTCAGGGTGTCAGGATTTTTAAAATGGAAGGAAATTTAAATTTTAACTAATCTGTTCATTTTATTTTTATTGATCCATGAATCAAGTCAGTCTGGGCAGTGACAGAATCCAGATATCCAGGTTGCTAGTCTTGTCCTATTCAGTGTGTATGTTCCTTAACATAATGGCAAAAGACATATACATATTATTATTGTGTATTTTTATCTTTTTGGTTTGATCATTCTATTTGTTAATTATAGAGTGATGGAGAACTTCTCAAAGAAATTCAAGTCTTCTTTGATGTAATATGATAGTTTATATTGATGTAGTATATAATTTGTCTCAAATAAGACTCAAATGGAAGTTGCTGGTTGCATCAAGAGCAATATATTTGATTTTATATGCTGGCACCTTTGGATAGTTTTGGCCATGAAAATGCAATGATCACTACAGTTGCAGTAGAGAAGGAGCAAATATTACAATTTGAAATGAATTTTATTTACCAAATGTGACTTGCAATATTTTCCCTATTCTAGACAATATTATAAATATAATATATTTAAAGATCAAACTTCATGCATTTGGTCTAATAGAGTCATACATTTGTTTTTCCCATTCGTTAATAGCCTGTTGAAACCTATCTTGTTCTGTGATTGGTGAGTAGATAAGAATACTTTCAGTTTTCATACCTATAGCTGAATGGTAATTGGTAAAATTTTGAACAAAGTGATATTACAACAGAAAGAATTTGATAGATTATTTGAATTTATGGAAGCTGGGGATTGACTTGTAGAAGGCAGTTAACTGATCTCAGAGGAGCAACAATGTGTCATACTTGAATAATTTATTTATTGGCAAATCTCCAAAAATGAATTACTTCTTTTTCAAATTCCTTTAGTTATTTATGTCAACCACTATGATGGATTCTAATTACTTTAATTTGTTTTGAGAGAAAATGATTAATAACTACTGTCAAAAACACATCATACATAAAGAGGAATTCATAACATGCAACCTTGAAACTTATATATTCTTTATAAAAAGCTCTATAGTATGTAGTATGATTATGGTCATAAGTTTACTTAAGGAATATTCAATGCTTGCTTTTTTTATAAAGGTAATCATATCATTTGGGGTGGGAAGTAGCTCTACATACTCATTTCATCCAACTATACAGATTAAGTGGTTGAATATTAGTAATTTCATATGGCTTAACTTCTTCAACTCTCCAATTGCCTTACCTGTCTTTTGTTTGTAGCACCTTAGGGAATCTCACATTCATTACATCCACAGGCAAACTCATCATCTTCTCTAGTCCTGGGGGTCCTGCCTTAGGAGATGTTACCATTGTCCATTCATCTTCGTGAGCTGAACACCTGAACCCCATCTTTTATACCTCCTTTTCCCCTAACCTATCAGTAGCAAAACATCACTGTGACCTTTTGATTGTTTTTCTCCACAATATCTTGATTACATGTACTTCTTTTCACCTTCAGTGCCAGAATTCTTAGTCATCTTTCACTGGAACTATTGGGGGCACCCCTACTGATCTCCCTGTACCAAACATGTTCCCTTTTGAAGGTATTTGCCAGACTGCAGCCGGAGTAATGTTTTCAAGCTGCAGATCTGTCCATGTTTCACCATGCTCCACAAGCCCTGCTTAGAAACCTTCAGTGACTCTGTAGTGTTTCTGCAGTGAACCAAAGTTCTTTACCTCGCCTATGCGGCTAAGGCCAAGACTGCTATCCAGTTAAGATCGATAGTTTCCTTTTCCCTTACTGAAAGAATCTGTAGTACTGGACATGGCAGCATAACTTACTTGCAGATAGGAGTGGCCAGTGAGATAAAATTGGGAATGGGACTTGGAGAGAGCACATTTAAAGAGGTTTAATTAGGCTGGGTGTGGTGGCTCATGCCTGTAATCCCCGTTAACTCAGGAGGTTGAGGTGGGGGAGTTGCTTGGAGCCATGGAGTTCAAGACTGCAGGCAGCTATTATTGTGCCACTGCACTCCAGTTTGGGCGACAGGGCGAGACCTATCTCTATTTGGTTTTGGTTTTGATTTTTTTAAAAGAGGCTTAATCGACTGTGAGGCACATACTTTTGCTCTTGCTCTTTTCTCATTTCCGTTGTCTGGAATGAGTATTTGATATTGGAGCTGCAGTAGCCTTATTGATTCAGAATAGAAGCCATACATTAAGATGTTAGAGGAAATAAGTAGACAGCATCTGGGTTCCTTGTGACTGAAATCTCCACAGACAGCCTCACTTCAGACTTCTTCATGTAGGGAAACATACTAACCTGTTTATATTTAAGCCCCCATTATTTAGTTTTTTGCTTTTTCTATGAAGCTGAATTTACTGCTAACTGTTAAAATGATCCTGTGAAATTTGATCCCTATCCATTCTCTGTGCCTCTAGCATTGCTTTTTATACCCTGCCATCTTAGCTTACTTTCATTTCCCCAGATTGGGACATACTGTGTTTCTTGCTACTGCCAATCCTTTGTGTATGCTGCTCTATTTGTTTGGTATATTCCATGCATATACTTTAACTCTCCTCCTTTCCCACGTAAATCTCTTTCAATTTTTCAGAGGTCTTCAGCTTTAATATCCTTGAAAAGCTTTTGCCTTTTCATTAGCATATGCCAAATTCCTTGGAATAGCTCTTCTGGAACTGTGCTTCTTTTCTTTCCAAGGCTTTCTTAAGTATTTGGAGGTATTCTTTACATACAATAAAAATCAGCCTTTTTATGTGGCTAGTTTGGTGAGTTGTGTATGTGTAACCACCACTAAATTCAAGATATATATTTACATCACCACAAAAAGTGACTCATGCTCCTTTACAGTCAATCCTTCTCCTCAGCCTTTAGCCCCAACAACCATTGATTTCTTTTTTTACATTTCTATATTGATTTATTATAAAAGAGAAACATTTTTGGTTTCTTTTTTCCCAGGTTTAAGAATGTATAATTTAAAAACTTCATATATATGTATATATTTATACACTATATATATAGTATACAACGTGATGCTTTGATATATATGTATATACTTTGAAATGATTAAATAAAACCAGTTAACGTAACAGTTATCTTACCTTTTTTTTTTTCTAGTGAGAACACTTAAGGTCTACTTTTAGCAATTTTCAAGTTTGCAATACATTCTTGTTAATTATAATTACCATGCTATATATACAGTAGCTCTCCATAACTTATTCATCTTGTCTTACTGAAACTTTGTACCTTTTAGCCTTCAGCCTCTGCTACCCTCTGCCCCTGGCAACTTCAGCCTCTGCTACCCTCTGCCTCTGGCGACTTCCATTCTATTCTTTGCTTCTGTGAGTTCTACTTTTTTAGATTCCACATACAAGTGAGACCATGCAGTATCTACCTTATTTCACTTAGTATAATGTCCTCTAGATTTATCCATGTTGTCACAAATCACAAGATTTCCTTCTTTGTAAAGGTTGGGTGGTATTCCATTGTATATATATACCACATATTCTTTATCCTTTCATCTACTAGTGGCCACAAAGCTCATTCTATAGCTTGGCTATTGTGAAGAATGAATATAGGAGTGGAGATATCTCTTCAACATACTTATTTCATTTCTTTTGAATATATGCCCAGAAGTTGGATTGCTGAATGATATGGCAGTTTGGTTTTTAAAATTTTTGAGGAGCCACTGTACTGTTTTCCATAATGGCTGTACCAACTTAGATTCCCACCAACATCATACAATGTTTTCCCTTTCTCCACATTCTCGCCAATACTTGCTGTCATTTTTCTTTTGTATATAGCCATTCTAACAGTAATTAGGTGCTGTCCCATTGTGGTTTTGCTTTGTATTTCCCTGGTGATTAGTGTTATTGAGAATTTTTTCATATATCCTTTGGCTCCCCTTGTATGTCCTCCTTTGAGAAATGTCTGTTCATGTCCATTGCCCATTTTCTAATTTGATTATTTATTTTCTTGCTGTTGAGTTCTTTCAGCTCCTTACAATTATGGATATTAACCTTTTATGAGAAGTATGGTTTGAAAATATTTTCTCCCATTATGTAGGTTGTCCCTTCACTCTGTTGATAGTTTCCTTTGCTGTATAGAAGCTTTTTAGTTTGATGCAATCCCATTTGTCTATTTTTGCTTTTGTTGCCTGTGATTTTGAAGTCATATTTAAAATAATTGGCCAGGTGTGGTAGCTCACGCCTTTAATCCCAGCACTTTGGGAGGCTGAGATCGGTGGATCACTTGAGGTCATGTATTCGAGACAAGCCTGGCCAACATGGTGAAACCCCATCTCTACTAAAGATACAAATATTAGCTAGGTGCGGTGGCATGTGCCTGTAGTCCCAGCTACTTGGGAGGCTGAGGCAGGAGAATTGCTTGAACCCAGGAGGCAGAAATTGCTGTAAGCTGAGATCACGCTGCTGCACTCCAGCCTGGATGACAGAGCAAGACTCTGTCTCAAAAATAAAATAATTGCCCAGACCAATAGGATTTCCTTCTATGTTTTCTTCTAGTAGTTTTATGATTTCAGATGTTATATTTAAGTTTATAATCTATTATAACTTAATTTTTGTATATGGTGTGGGATAAGGGTCAAATTTCATCCTTCAGCAGGTGGATATCCAGTTTTCTTAACATCGTTTATTCGAAAAGACTATCCTTTCCACATTGTGTGTTCTTGGCACCTTTGTTGCAGATCAATTGACCATGAAAGCATAGATTTATTTCTAGAATTTCAATCCTGTTCCATTGGTTGTTGAGTTTGTTTTTATGCCAGTACCATTCTATTTTGATTACTATATGTTTGTAGGATATTTTGAAATCAGATACTATGGTGTCTCCAGCTTTGCTCTTTTTGCTCAAGGCCACTTTAGCTATTCAGGGTCTTTGGTGGTTCCACATGAGTTTATTTTTTTTTTAAATTTCTCTGAAAAATTGATTATCAGTGGATTTTATTTCTGTTCCTATGGTTTTGCTTTTCCCAGAATGTCATATAAGCAAACTATATAATATATAGCTTTTATTGGTCAACTTCTTTCTGTTAGCATAATGGTTTTATTCTGCATGCATAAATAGCTCATCCCTTTTTGCTGTGTAATATTCCACTATATGAGTATACCAGACATTTGGGTTGTTTCCAGGTTCCGCTTTGTTTTATAACAAAGCCACTATTAACAATCACATACATATTTTTGTATGGACATAGGTTTTCATTTCTGTTGAATAAATGACTAGAAAAAGAATTGCTGAATAATATGGTAAAAGTATATTTAACTTTATGTGAATCTACCAAACTGCTTTCAAAATGGGCTATACTAATATACCATTTTGCATTTCCTTCAACAATGTATGTGTGAGAGTTCCAATTCTTCTGCTCCCTCTCCAGTAATTTGTATCATCTGTCTTTAAATTCAGCCATTTTAGCAAAGTGGTGGTAATTTTATGGTTTTAATTTGTATTTTCCTAATGAGTAATGATGCTGAGTTTCTTTTTTTATGAGCTTATTGGCATTTAGTAAAGTGTGTGTTCAAATTTCCTACTTATTTATAAGGGGTTGTTTGTTTTCTTATTATTAAATTGTAAGAATTTCTTTTTTTAAAATATATTCTGGCTATGTATTTTTAAATCACTGTTTTACAGAATTATTGTGTTATTCCACATCTGTGACAGCAGTATATGAGGGTGCTAATTCCACTACATCTGTGTCATCAACATTTCATGTAGTCAGTCTTCTCAATTTTAGACATTCTAATAGGGATATGTGTGTGTATTTCATTCCTTTTTTAAGAGTAGCTTTTACAGAAAACTATTACAGAAAAATTGATAAAACGGTACAGAGATTTTCTGCATGCCCAGTTTCTCCTGTTAACATCTTGCATCAGGTATGGTACATTTCTTACAATCAAGGATTCAATATTAATATATAACCATTAACTAAAGTCCATACTTCATTTATATTTACTTAGTTTTTTCCACATATTCTTTTTATGTTCTCAGATCCCATCTAGAATACCACATTACATTCAGTTGTCATGAATCCTTAGGTTCCTCTTGTCTGTAAGTTTCTTTTAGTTGTGTTTTAAATTTGTAGTTCCCGAATGATTAGTGATGTTGAACATATTTTCATGTGCCTATTTGCTGTCTGTGTCTCTTCTTTAGTAAAGTGGTTGTTCAAATCTTTGGGTCATTTATTACTGATTTTTTTTATTATTGAGTTTTGAGACTGAGAATGTTTCATATATATGAAATAATATGTCTGATAAGAGGTTGTATCCTCATAAAAGTATCCTCATTTAAGTCTTGAGTCCATCTTGAGTTAATTTTTGTATAAAGGTAAGGAAGGGGTTCAGTTTTAATTTTCTGCTTATGGCTAGCCAGTTTTTCCAGTACAGTTTCTTTTAAAGAGCAAAAGTTTGTAATATTGATGAGATTCAATTTATCAATCTTTTCTTCCTATGGTTCATGCATTTTGTGCCTTTCAAAAAAATCTTTGCCTAACTCAAGGTAAAAACAATTTTCTCTTATGATTTTTACAGAAGCATTAACATCTTAGTTTTTATATTTAAGTCTTTGGAAGTTTATTAACCATAATCTATATAACAGTTTGAATTTTATATTTAATTCTATGCAAGTGTTTTTCAAACCACCTTTACACCCACACAAGTGGAAGTTGTATATATCAAATTCCTAGTGCCTCAATAATCTTATCTCTTGCATTCTTCTGTTAATGGACTACCTATGATATTGAAAGTTTTTCTTATGCCAGCATTAGCATTCCATTTCTTTTTGAAATGTACAAATATTGTGTGTCAATCACAGGTCTCTGGTTGTAAGCAATATAAAACAACTCGGATTCTTTAAGTAATTTATTGGGAGGATGTGAGGGAGCTGAAGAAAGAGTTTCCAAATAGAAGGAAACAATTAGCTCCAAAGTGTCTTGGAAGCATGAACTGCTCAATTGTCTTGCCCAGTCAATTCTGTTGCAATAAATGACCTGAAATCATCTTGCTGTTTGGTTTGGAGGGAGTGGAGGAGCATACATTTTGTCGCTTGCTTCAAGATTCAAATTGGAAGATAGGGGAAGGCTGAAAAATAAAAACCGTCAACTGACATGGCTTGATCATGTGCCCACTCTGGCTAGGAAGGTTACCCAAATCAATAGCCTCATCAGACTATATTCAATTAAGTTAAGGTCATTCCCTAAAAGAAGTTTTGGACACTAATATGTAAAGGTAGGATGGGAACTTGGAAGCCCCAGACTACAAAGTTCTTGATATGAAACATGTTGCCTTAAAACTCCTTTTGGCTCACATTTGTGCAGACCCGCATGTGTGTGTGTTTCACTTCAATTTTGTATGTGAAAAGCGAAATGATTTGTAAATAGGTATGGCTGTCTAAATGATCAGTCTGGTCTAGATTTGTCACAAAAACCAACTGGCAGCTCAGTTTTAGGAGAGGCAACACATACTAGAAAAAGAAATACCTGGGATCCAGGAAAACTATTCCAGTTCTGTCTCTAGATGTTAGTTAGCTGTGGATTCTTGACAAGTCTTTTAATCTGTTTGAGTCTAAGTTTCCTTAACTGTATAATAAATTATTCAGCTACATTATATCTAAGTCTCTTTTTGCTCTAAAATTCTGTATTTCTAAGGATGCCATCTGTATAGATGTTATCTGTTCTTTTGTTAAGAACAGTACTCATAGTAAGAAAACTGAATACACAGAGAAATACATAAACATGTGCCATACAACAGATAACTCAACTGCATTTTAAATTTCAGATACACAAGAAATAAATTTCAGATATTCCAAAAAATATTAGTTGTGCATATCTGAAATTCAAATTTAACTAGCTGCTCTGTATTTTTACTTCCTCAACCTAGCTATCCTAAGACAGTCTATCAGATACACCTTAAACACAGCACACAGGGAAGGAATTAATAAGCAGGAAGAATTACAGGTTCTTGAATTAGCATTTTTACATGTTTCTTAATTGAACATACAGCAGCTTTAGTATAATTTCTCAATTGAAATCATCTCTTGATTATAAGACTGTCTTAATTTGGTCCCTTTTAAGAATGAATTTTAATTCAAGGAACAGTTTCTCATTGAACTACATGAATGAATGTTCCAATTGTGCCATCATACACAAGCTCATAATAGGTCTTCACCTGGGGCATGTAATTATTTTTCTAAGGAGCTTAATGGCTTGCTGGCTGAATGAGGATTTTTTGCCTTGTTGAGAATTGAAGTTTACTTATCAGTAAAACCCATTGGCTTTCTTAATCTTCTTTGTTTTGTCCTCCTGTACCTATTAATCACATAGAACTGCTTATTCTTCATCATCTTGGCTTTGATGGATACTTCATGTAATAAGTCCCAACCTTCAGCACTGAGTAATTACTTGGGAACTCCTACTTATGAAAGTTCAATAACTATACAACAGCGATACTGTTGATATATGAGCTCTTTTTCTTTCATTCCTTCCCCACTACATGTACCGAAATGACAGAATGTCTTTATTTTGTCTCTGTAATTTGCAATTGCTTACGGTAACTTTGGCATCTAATGCATGGGAGCTAAATCTGAGCAAGGACTTCTCATTTGTAAGTCATATTCTAGGTGTTTGAAGGCATGCATGCTTTTAAAGGTGAAATTTAATTTATTGACAAGAGTAAATTCTCTTTTGTTATTGCTCTCATATGATAAGTATTTATAGTAATCTCTCTTAACGATCTATGGCTTTGCTGTCAGAAAATATACCAGTGCAAATCCAAAGCAGTAAAATGAAAAAATTGATTGGCTGCTTATAAAAAAGAAGAGAAAACAAAATTCAATCACTTGAGCACATTAGAACTCAACTCAAAAAGGAAATGAATTTTGTGATGGTGATGAGGAGATGATATGACTCTTACAAAATACACTTTCCTGGTGGTTTGGTAAGCAAATTGAAAAGTCCACAGATTCTTCACTAAATATATTTTTGAAAATCATGGTCAGGAAAGAATATTGGGATTTGCCCATTCATATATTTCCTGCACTTATTTAGTCAAATAGATTTTTTATTTATATAAACTTCTCAGTCTTTGAAAAACTTTATTTTTACGTATTCTCCAGAGTCTTAATTTTTTTCTTATGTATGTAATAGTAATTAAGTCTATTTTTAAAACATTAACATTGAACTTTAATAAGCATTCTGTTTCTACTCCTGCAGATTTAGTTTATGTATTATTTTTATTATGTTGATTTATCTAGACACATATTTCATACAGGACTAAAAAGAAGGTAACAAGGGCCTTATTTCTTACCCTTGCAAAAGGTGTGTTGTTTCATGCCCTCCAACGTGATCTCACACTCTGGGTTTCACTCCTAAGATTCTCATGACTTAATAGAATATTTTTCATGAAGTTTTCTGTTTCTCACAGTACTCCTCAACTATCAACACTTACCTGCTACCACGAGTCCCATTCACTCAAAGTCTCACTAAGTAGCTAGTTAAAAGTTTTTCTCAACTTTTTCAATTTTTTTTTTTTTTTTATCTCCACAGACATCTCCTCTCTTCACCTGACCTCATCTCTTGCTTGGACCACTGAAGCAGAAGCAGGCATCTAGCAGTTTCTCTGTTGCTACCATCCTTCCTTTCCATCCATTCTACGAAAAGCAACTCAAGCGATCATCCCAAGGCCAGCAATGCCCTGTATAAGCAACTTCTGCCTGCCTTTTCAACTGCAAAGGTATAATTCCTGAAATATTTTAAAAAATTTACAGTGAGTATGTGTCAACCATTTATTTAACTAATTAATGAGGAAACCCATGGGATAACAAAATTGATTTAAAGAAATATGTAAGACACAAATACATTTAAGAGGAATAGAAAACTAAAAGCAAAGAAATCAGGAATAAAAATGAAAAGTTATACTACACAGAAATGTTAAATGTAGCCTTTGGGATTATCTGCTCTACTATCCAAAAACTAGTTTATCCATTTTCTACAAATTAATATCTAACTCTACAAAGATGTAAAATGCCTGGTCTTTAGTTGATGGTTAATAATAAGTGAGTAGCCGGGCATTGTGGCTCACATCTGTAATCCCAGCACTTTGGGAGGCTGAGGCGGGCGGATCACGAGGTCAGGGGTTCAAGACCAGATTGGCCAACATGGTGAAACCCTGTCTCTACTAAAAAATACAAAAATTAGCTGGGCATGGGTGGCTCGTGCCTGTAATCCCAGCTACTTGGGAGGCTGAGGTAGGAGAATTGCTTCAACCGGGACCCAGTAGGCAGAGGTTGGAGTGAGCCAAGATCGCACCACTGCAATCCAGCCTGGGCTACAGAGTGAGGCTCCATCTCAAAAAGAGGAAAAAGAAAAGAAAAGAAAAGAAAAGAAAAAAAGGCAAGAAATAGAAACAAGGGAAACAAGTTAAAGACCATATGAGAATCTCCTGAAACTTTAGTCAGTGCCTGTTCCCCAGTGGGTGTGACATGGGTAGGAACAGTGGCTAAAGTTATAGGACTTGAGCCCCACATCCTAACACTGGCTAGTGAGCTGACATGGACTTCCAATCCTCCTGTGTGACCTGGGAGGCAAACCCAGCCCAGGCCTCAAGCTGGATTCCAGAAAACATGCCAGCACCTGGGTAATGGGGTCACATGTGTGTGCAGTAGCCATCCTAACAGGCCTCATTCTACAAGCTCACACGAATGGGACTTTCACAGGCTACACAGCTTAATAATGCATGTGTTTGGTGGCGCACACCTGTCTGTAGTCCCAGCTACTCGGGAGGCTGAGGCAGGAGAATTGCT
>NW_022436941.1:26622215-26741873 GCF_009761245.1 Sapajus apella | reverse complement strand
ATATATATATATATATATATATATAAATAATAGGTGAGTAACAGTCCTCAAAAATCAAATGCTTCTTGGGCAGCTTTCTAGATCATGTCCTAATCTTTTTTATGCCTTATATTCTTAATTATCAAACTCTACTCATAGCATTCTACCCTTTGGTCACCAGGGCTCTCACTGCATTGCTCTCTTTTCCATTTCTTTAGGCTTCTATACTTACTATTCCTTGTGCCTGAAATGTTTAATTAATTTCTCAGATCAAACCTCTTACGCAGTCCTTCTTTCAAGAGGGAGAGGGATAGCTAAATCTCTCTCGCTTACTCACAGCTCATTCATCCTGTAGATCATCATCCTTTTTCTTTATTCCTCAGCAGTGTTCAAACTCTGTATGTATGTTTGTGTGTATGTATGTATGTATGTGTGTGTGTATTTATATATATATATATATTTCTTACTAACTTGTAAGCTATGTGAGGCCAGAGCATCATCTGTCTTGTTCATTAATGTATTTCCCTTGCCAAGAAAAATGACTACTCATGGTAAGTGCTTGTTAATTGCATGTTAAATGAATGAATGTCTAAAGATTGTGATAGTATACTCTTTAAGAATTTGAGATTTTATTCGAATTGTGTCTGAATAAGGGCTGCCAGCGTATTCCTTCAAAGAAGGCATATCAGCATTAGATTTACTGGAAATAGAGGAGTTTCAATACCTGACACACTATACCTCGAATGTCAAATCTTCCCTTCAAGTCAGCATGGTCTAAGCCTGAAATCCTTCCTGAAAATATATTTCCAAAGATCTGATCTTACAATCAAAATCCCCTGTCCTTGACTATATATAAGATCCCTTGTGATATTGTCAGTTATCACAATGGCTTGCAGCCCTTATTAAAGATGCAGGTTTCTTCTCTCCACCACCCTCAGGAAAGATCCCTAGGCAGAGTATACCTAGAGCTGAGGAATTTTCATTTGAAATAACATCTAGGGAGTCTGACACTGGTAGTCTATGAACCATATGTTGAGAAACACTGGTCTAGAAAACCCAAATTTCAGGTTGACTGCCTGGTTATTGTATACTATTTCAAGATTTGCAAAACAGAAATTTGGGAAAACCTTTTTTGGGAGACTGGTTCCTAGGCACAAGGTGCTGTAGTCATCTATCACACACTCTGATCAGGATCAATAATGAATGCAAAATTACTTAGAGTAGGATGAAAGGTCTGCATAGTCTGAAAAACTTAGCTAAGAGCTGTACTAGCAGTGAAAGAGTTT
Organism: Sapajus apella; assembly: GCF_009761245.1. NCBI lineage: Eukaryota > Metazoa > Chordata > Mammalia > Primates > Cebidae > Sapajus > Sapajus apella. The sequence continues at coordinate 26,740,608 of NW_022436941.1, read as the reverse complement.
TAAAGTTTGAGATTGTTTAAGGGACTTTGTCAATGTCCTACTGATTTTTTAAATGAATTTCAGTATCTAATTCGAAGATGTCAAGGCACTTCTATAGTAAATTTAGGTAAAACATGATAAAACCTGAAGAGTCTGTTGTAAAGTTTCCTCTGTTTGCTGTTCATAATCTTGCCTCACCCAAGTTCAGATGGATGGATGACTTCTGAATAACTCACAAGCTGTAGTGAGAATCTTGATGGTCCTGATGACTTTCTTGCTGAGAGAGCACACAGAGGAAAATATGTCACATACTTATATCCCTGCTCCCACATAGACTTGGGGATGTCTGACCTAGTGTAAGAAATGGAAATAAATATTTGCATGATCTTGGTCAAGGATACTTTATTTTCAGTTAGCAGTACCTAACACCAAATAAGAGGATACAAAAGAAAAAAGATTAGTTTTACCTTTCACGATTATTGGACTAGATTAAACTGGAGTTAACTCTAACCCTAAAGCTTAAAGAAGGCAGGGGTGCTCAGAAGGAGGTGAAGAGCTTTAATGGAAAGTCTGTAAGCATCTCATATCTGTGAGGTGTCGACCAACGGAAGACCTAGCTTGTACCATCTGATTATCGGCTCTTCTAAAAACTGTTGTTGGGATAGCTGTTTTGGTTGGCTGATTAGTTTATTCGGAAAAACAATCAGTCTGGCTAATTTAGTTTCTTTGAATTGGCTCAATATTTCACCAAATGGGTAAATCTGGTAGATATTTTGGCGCTTAGGAACAAACTTCAAATATAAAGAAAGTTGCATAGCATAGTTGAAATGGGGCTACACTAAGGTTTGGGATCCCTAGATTATTGTCCTAGTTTTCATACTGATTAAATCTATAACTTTCACTGTCAATTCATGTCTTTGGGCCAGAATGTTCTCATCTGTGCAATAATGACAAATTATCCCTGCGGCACTATAGTTTTATATATTTATAGAAACTATTTATATAGTTTAATATTTTACAAATTATCCATGTGACACTGTGGGAACATTCTGGGCCAGAATGTTCTCATCTGTACAATAATGACAAATTATCCATGTTCACAAATAGTTTTCAGATGTATTAATTTATTTGATATACATTAAAATCCCAGAAAAAACCATGACATATGTAATTATTATTTCCCATGTTATAGATAAGAAAACTAGGGCTTCTGTTTCTGAGTAGTTCCTACGAAACCAACTCTTCTGTAAATAGAAAGTATACACTCTAAGCAAAATAGTTAAAAAAAAAAAAAAAGCTATCCAAAGGCACTAGGCCATATCTCAAAACAGGCTGATCCTGGAAGAAGATGAACACTTGGATGTTAGAAACTGCATGAGAGGAGTTTCCCACCCTTCATGGCTTTGAGCCTGAGGTGAGACTTCAGACTAAATCAGGGCAACAACTAAGACTCAAATAGAAGCCTATCGCCTTACCGGCTTAAAGACAGAGTAGAGATTCCAGCGCAACCATAGAAGCTGGAAAGTGAAGGAGAAAATCCTGGAAAAAGAAACGTTAGACAGGGAGAGCTCCAAATTCTGTGTCTGCCCAAGTATCTGGTAAATTCCAGAGTTATGCATACATGAGACAGACTCTAAGCACTGCAGCCTAGGCTAAAAAAACTGAACTGAATTTTCAGTTGTTGAACATTGCAAGGGAGACAGAGTTTGAAGATTGAGCTTTGCTTAATTAACTGCCTGATTAAACAAACAATGAAACAAAAATTGATAATTCAGAGGAATATAACAGAATTTGGACTCTTTTCATTGGATAATTTGCAATGTCCAAGACATAAACCTAAATTACTTGACACATGAAAAAATAGAAAATGTTATCCACAGAAGGCAAACATTTCATAAATAAGGAAAGTAGCAGAAAGTAATATAGTTTAGCTAAGGTTTGATAGGTGGTGAAAACCAGTGCCAAGTCGTGAAGTCTAGTCTTCCAACTCTAAATCCCACTTTCTTTTCACTTCTTTAAATCTGTTCTATCTCTAAAATTTTATGTCAGTGCGATATATGTCTTCCAATTTAATAAAAATATCTTGCTCTGATTAAAGCTGGTCAAAAAAGTAGTGATCATTAATATTGTTACTGTAAAAGCATATTTCAAAATATTCATTTTATGTCTTTTCTGTTCTCCAAATTCTATTCATTGCATTACCACTTGTCCTCTTTACCTTGCTAATTGAAGTCCAGTTTTGTTCAGTCTGAGATATCATCCAGCTAAATGTTTTCCTAGCTTTCGTAGCCTCCTATGCAGCTATGGGGTGCCATGTAGCCCAGTTCTAGAAATAAAGATGTAAGTGGAAATTGGTTATTTATGAAACTTTTACTGACATTGTCCTCACTCACTTATTGCATTGAAAATAGACATTACATCTGATCTACAAGAGGAACAGTCTTTCAACCATGATGTAAAACATTTGGGTAGAGCTAGAATATAAAAGATTCTTAGTTTCTAATATTAAATCTAAGCGTGTGAATCAATGACAGCAAATGCCTTCTTCTAGACTGTTTGTTATGTGAGGTAAACAAAACCTTATTTCCTTCATTGACTGTAGCGAAGAACTCTGTTACTTACAGCCAGATATACACCAAATTGACAACTTCATAAGACAGATAAAACATGTAGGGTCTCCTGCTTGAATCCTTGAAAATCACATTTCCTTTGTACTGTAAAATTCTAGGTATTATCTGCTTTAAGATGAGCTGTAGTATTTCATGGGAAAAACCAGAAACATTATATTAAATGCATATATATATATATTTTTAATTAAAATTAAAAATTTTAAATATTTTTGATACATTTGTACATACGAGGTACATGTGAAATTTTGTTCCATGCATAGAATTTGAAATGATCAAGTCAGGGTATTTAGGGTCTCTATCACCTGAGTATTTATCATTTCTATGTTTTATATGATCTAGGTTTATTTCAGCAATGTTAAAAATGTGTGTGGGGGGGCTTGGCAGGTGGGGGAGCAGTATTGTTTAAAATGATAGTGAGCTACCACCACACACGTATTAGAATTAGAATGTCTAAAAATTTATTTTAAACTTGGTAATACCAATTGCTACCAATAATGAAGATAAGAAAATCTGTTATTCATTCCTGATGGGAATGCAAAATGGTACCACCACTTTAGAACAGAGTTTTATAGTTTTTTATGAAGCTAACCATACAGTTTTACTATATGACGTTGCAATTGCACTCTTAGGTATATATCCAACTGATTTGAAAGCTATGTCCACCCAAAAATCTGCATGTGAATGTTTATAGCAGCTTTTTTCCTAATCACCAAAAAGTGGCAGCCAAGATGACCTTCGATGAGTAAATAAACTTTGATACATCCATACAATGGGATACTATTTAGTGATAAAAAGCAATGAGCTATTAGGCCACATAAAAGCATAAATAAATATTAAATGCATATGGCTAAGCAAAAGATGCCAATCTGAAAAGGCTGCATACTATGTGACCCCAATTACACAATATTTTATCACAAAGTCAATTTAAATTTATACAAATTTAAAAAATAAATTAGGAGGTTGATGGATCCAGGGTGGAATGCTGAATGTGGCAAAAGAATATAACTTTATTACAAATGTATGAAACTACTTGACTAAGAAAGGTAGTGGGGAAAGTGCTGAACAAAGTAATTGGAAATGAGAAAGACTGTAAGACTGGAAGCAAAATGGACTATATATAAGAACTGTATTCTACTTGATAAAGTTGTTCTCCATGGGGGTACAGGTTAACAATGCTGAAACCCACATAATGTGTATTGCGATTGAACAAATAAGTAAACAGATGGCAGAGACAGAAAGAAAGCCAGATAAACAAAGAATAAGCTACAATTATTCATGCAGTAATGGATGCCAATTGGAGATATCAGCATGAACTCATGGGTAGCTTAATATAAATATATATGGGTATGTCTAGAAATTCTTAGACATATGTATATATACAAGTTAGTGTGCACAAATATATTTTCTTTTTCTACCAGCTGATAGGGTCTGGTGGCAATGAGCAAATCCCGCACCCATTTTTAGTTTTTAATACTCTCTTCCTGTAAATACTAACAGGGCTCCATGGAGAAATGGCTAATTCTAGGTCCAAGGCAGGGAATATGTATGATGGGCCTGGAACATATTGTGGTTCCAAGTCCTCAAAAAATAAAATAAAATAAAATAAAATAAAATAATTTGATGGGGACATATTGAAGGGACCTCAGAGCAACTGAAGGAGCTCCCAGTGACCTGGAATAATTTAAGAAACAAAATTAATGGCTTCAAGTCAGATTATAACCCAAATATAAAATATCTATGAGTTCATATTGATATAAACAAATGATTGAAAAAATAAACAGAGAACAATAAACATATCTTCTGTGTAGCTATTTCCCTCTCAGGGAGGTAAAGCAAACTTCCCACACATTAAGTGGGGTTGCACAGAGTGACTTTCTTCTAAAATAGCACAGTATGGAAAGGGGGAAACAGAAATAACTCTGTAGTGGAGAAATCTGGCAGACACTGCCTTAGCAGAGTGATCAAGGTTAACATTTTCAGTGAGAAGTCATGTTGATAGCACATACCTTGATATGATGTGATCAGAATACTTCACCTCTGTGCTCTTTATCCCAAAAACCCATAGCTCCATTTTAATCATGAGAAAAACATCAGACAAACCCAAGCTGAGAGACATTCTGCATAATTCCTAGCCAGTACTACTTAAAATTGTCAAGATGATCAAAAAATCTGATAAAAAAAGAAAATCTGAGAAACTGTCACAATCTAGAGGAGGCTAAGGAGACTTGTCAACTAAATGTAATATTGCATTCCGGATAGAATCCTGAAACAGAACCAAAAAAATAGGTAAAAACTACGGAAACCAAATAAAGTATGGACTTTAATTTAAAAGATCTATATGTTGGCTTACTAGTTGTGACAAATGTCCTATACTAATGTAAGATGTGGACAACAGGAGAAACTAGATGTGGGGCATAGAAGAACAGTCTGTACAATCTTTAGAACTCTTTTGTAAATCTAAAAATAGTCTAAAAAATGTTTATTTAAAAGTGCATATGTGTGGAGAGGGGAAGCACTTCTTAAAATCTAAGTAACACAGTTTATGGTTATGTCAGGTCCTGTTAGTTTGCTAAAGAAAAGTAGTTGGTTCAGAACTTGTTAAATGATGACCAGTCAGCATTTCAATACGTTATATTTTCTCAGGAAACTGTTTCTGTATTTTCTACCAATTTTTCACGTCAGTAATCCCCAGAGCAGGATTACTTTGCTTTGTGTTCAGATAGACAGAATTAGAAACGTGATCAATGTGGTGGTTACTGAAATGAAACTTAACCTTTTCTCACAATCACAGACTTTTCTCTTGACTAGTGAGGAGATATTTCGCCAAGAAATAAAAGAGCTTTTATGCTTCATAAAATAAAAAGTGGAAATAAAACTTTTAAACTATTTTAATTAAAAAAATAGCTATTGGATGCAATTAAGCATATTAAAATGTTTGGAATTCAAATATTCTTTGTAGCAAAATTGATAAAAGCAAAAATAAGAACTGAAAAGCATGCCAAAAACTGGGGAGATATAAATACTGTAGCACCAAGCCGGGAATCTGCCTAATATGACAATGAATGCTCAGCAAGCCTGTATTTCGTCTACTTATTTCCTCTTCCTTATAATTTCTTTCTTTCACACCTCATGATTAACATTAGGAAATAATCTAATTTTAAGTCTAATACCTTAGCATCTAGTAGTGGTTTGGAAAGTACGAAGATAAGCGGGTAGGACACAAAAATGAGCTGTTTTACTTTGTGTTCATGCTTTTGGTAAGAGCACTACTACAGAACCAGGAAGTTATTATAGAAAGTCTCAACTATCCCATATCTATTTGCTGTCAAGACAGTGTTGTATGCATACACATGCACATGCATGCACTTACACATGCACACACCACATTGCAAACACACATACATACACACACCACACAGCTCATGTGTGTCAGCAGGCTAGCTTCAAGTACTCGGCATGTTGAGGGCACAAAAGGCAACGGACAGTTGCACTTCATCCAGAGAGTCAGTTAAGTGGTGTATATAGGATACATTTATCAGATTTCTGTGCCAAATATTTGCTGAGACTTTGAGAGAATAGAGCACATGACAGGTAGGTTTTAGTGTAAGAAAGTGTGATTGTTGTAAGCAGCCTTATGGACCGTAAGGAATTCCCCAAGAGGGAAATTCAGGACATGAAGTTAGCATGATAATTATTGAATATTCGGGGGGTAAGCAGTACAAGCCTTTGTAACAAACCTCAACAAGTGAAAAGGGAACACTTGGGAGAATTAAATACCACAAAGGTAAACATTCCATCTTCCTTTTTTTTTTTAAGGAAAATTTCAGGTTAGCCTTATATGCAGAGTAACTGATTTAGAGACAAGAACAGGATATTTTACTTTCCTTTGTCTCATATATGTCACAGAGAAAATGTCATTGCACCAATAGTCAAAGACCTGCTTCTAGTTTCAGTTCTGCCTCTAATTTGACTTGTAACCTTGGAGAAAGCATCTTAATATTCTGACCTTAGTTTTCATCATAAAAATGAAGGTATTAGACTAGATGCTCTGTAAGTCCCTTCCAAATCTATTTTTCTGAGGTTGGGAGGTTGAGGTAACCATGTGATCAGATTTTTCACACGGTTTCCCCAGAAAATTGGCACATGAAGAAAATGACTTTAGATAAAGTATTCGGAATTCTGAATCTACCAATAAACAGATACATTTTAACATTTTGTCATTCCCATGCCCATTTTCCTCTATTTTCTTGTTGTAAAAACAATAACTATTTTATTTTCAACCAAATTGCTACTCTTTTTCTCCAGTTGATGCATAGCTTACCCTTTCCTTCATACTTTGCTTCTAGCAGCAGAAAATGGAGTTGATGCAAGTTCAGATCTTTGCAGGTTTTAGTCCAGACCCCAGGGCTTGGGGGCCTCCAAGCAGTGGGGGGACATTCCTATTTCTAGTGTCTTGGACTTACTCTGCTTCATTGCACATATATTATCCTCAGAAGATTTTTTGAAGATCACTTATTGGTCTCTAGACTAATTTGACCCCTTGGAAATATTCAGGATCATACATTCTAATTTCTTAGAAGTATTTTTATGGCTAAATTGTGCTTTTGACTCTGTAACAGTTTGAGTTTAGAAAGACTGTTTAAGCAAATCAGTTAAGCATGGGACATGTTCTCCAGTTTTACACTCCTGTGCAGATCCATGGCCATGTCAGCGGTGATGTCCTTCCTGACTGCGCCGGGGGCTTCTGAGGACACCCAGCAGCCTGGCAAGCTGTTGGTCTTTCTCTACCTGTTGTCTGTTGGCCTTGTTGCTGGAGCACAGATAAAAATTGACAGGAATATTCTTTTTCACAAGAAACAGCTATTCAAAAGAAGAGGGAGAGCATTTCTACACATCAGCCATTTCAGGGATTTTTAGATGACAGTTTGTTGAGTAGGATGCTGGTGATGTATTATATGAAGCTCATAACCACCAAGTTTTCAACTGACAAATTAACTAGAGGATTTTCTCAGTCATTAACTGGTTGACAGGTTGAGAGTGCAAACTGCTTTAGACTGATTTTTGCTGACAGACTTGTTAAGCTGTGACACATCATGTCTCTAATGTCTTCATCCTTGTATAAAATGTTCATGTAAAATTTGTAAAAGGGAAATGGCTTTATGTGAAGAAATAGTAATATTTCAGCAGTCAACTTAAAAACTACCTTTGTCTATTACATAAAGAATTATTTTAAAAACAAAGACAAGGAAATCTACTAATTAAGCAAAATATATCCCTCATTTCCATAAGGGCAAACACAGAATTTTAAATGATAAAATCATTGAGAGATCAAAACCTGGTGATTGATCTCTTTCATTTATACCCCACATCTAATGATTCGTGATTTAAAAAAAAAAGACAGTTAGGGGCCGGGCGCGGTGGCTCACGCCTGTAATCCCAGCACTTTGGGAGGCCGAGGCGGGTGGATCACGAGGTCAAGAGATCGAGGCCATCCTGGTCAAAACGGTGAAACCCCGTCTCTACTAAAGCTACAAAAAATTAGCTGGGCATGGTGGCGCGTGCCTGTAATCCCAGCTGCTCAGGAGGCTGAGGCAGGAGAATTGCCTGAACCCAGGAGGCGGAGGTTGCCCTGAGCCGAGATCGCGCCATTGCACTCCAGCCTGGGTAACAAGAGCGAAACTCCGTCTCAAAAAAAAAAAAAAAAAAAGACAGTTAGACAAACTTTTAGCATTCTGGTTGTTTTTAAATTCTCTACAGACAATGCAACCCTTAGTGCCTGCACTTGAGAAGTCTTCTCTTACCCTTCCTCCTACCCTTGGTATGCCATGAGTCATGGAAGACGCCTAATTTTGAGAAATAGCATAATTAAGGTATACCCTTCTGTTATAGGTATGATAGTTCCTAACACATTGTTTAACAAAGAACTCAATTTTGCACAGAGAAATAGTTGGAGTACCTCCCCCATTTTGGAGGATATTTTGGAGAAATCCATCTGTGTCAGTGAAGCTGATTCAGCTCCTCATCCCTGAGCTATTTCTTGCTTTCATTAGCACATACCTTCACTCTCCACTATTTAAAAAAAAACTTTTTCTTTCTCTTTTGTCTATTGTCTATTTCTCTAAGCTTCAGCATTTGTCTCATACTCCTTTTGCTGTGTTTCAGAGATGAGATGAGCTAGATGAGATAAGATGAGGATGTAAACTCCTTCGGGCTGGAGACTTTCATTATTCTTTTGCACCTTCAATGCCTTAATTAAAAACAGACCATTATTGGCTTCCTACCACATGGCTGTTGGAATGTTAGGCCCTTGATATTTATTATCTGATAATTTTTTCAGTCATCATGAAGAATAGGTTTAATTATCCCAATTTAAAGATTGGAAACTGAGATTCAGAGAAATTAACAAACATTCACATAGGCAACCAACCAGTAATTGGTAGAGTTTGGATTAGAATGCAGATGGATGTGATTCCAATGATCAGTCTTTTAAGTTCAAGGATTTATGTGTCCGTTTTCTATGTAGTCTGATAATACGTTAATATTATATAATATCAAGAATTTACTATGCTCTAATAATGATGTTAAGTATCTCATGTGTATTATTCTACTTAATTCTCATAACAATTGCCTGCAATAGGTATGAATACTTTGTTGAAGAGATTAGGTGACTTTTCCGTGGTCACACAGGCAGAAAGTGGCAATGCTTCAGAGCATTGCTCTGCAGTGTTGTCCCACAAGATGCTAAGTCTTAGGCCAGTATTCCAGAGTAAATTTCATGCACAGTACTAGTTATGCCCATGTACAACACTGACTGCTGTCATTAATAAGGAGTAAGAGACAAATGACAACTGCAAATTCATAGATCATGTAGTTTTAAAGAAAATTTGTCCTTTCTATTTTAGTTTGTTTCAAAAATGGCCCAAGCTCTATCCAAAATATGTTTTTCAGGTGACTAACTAGGCCTGGCTCAGTAAGGGGTGAAAAAACTAGATTTTTGTAATAGCCAAGTGCATTTGAATACTAAATGTGGGTTCTTTTAAGTCAGTCATTTGTCAGTTGGTCTTTCCCTACCTAGTAATCTGGTCTAGTGTATCCATCTACACTTAAATAACACTAGTTGACATGATGTATTTTTCTAAAATACATTGTGGGTTTCTTTAAACAAAAATGTATTCTCCAAAAAAATTAAAATCCAAACTGACACATGTATTTCTTCATGAAGAAAATGCTTGGTACTACTCTGTATTTTGCCCCAAATGTTATTTTTTTAAAAGCTTGACACCTGAATAGTTTAAAATCTTTTTTTTTTTTTTTTTTTTTTGAGACAGAGTTTCACTCTTGCTACCCAGGCTGGAGTGCAATGGCGTGATCTCGGCTCACCACAACCTCCGCCTCCTGGGTTCAGGCAATTCTCCTGCCTCAACCTCCTGAGTAGCTGGGGTTACAGGCACCTGCCACCACGCCCAGCTAATGTTTTTTTTGTATTTTTAGTAGAGACGGGGTTTCACCATGTTGACCAGGATGGTCTCGATCTCTTGACCTCGTGATCCACCCGCCTCGGCCTCCCAAAGTGCTGGGATTACAGGCTTGAGCCACCGCGCCCAGCCAGTTTAAAATCTTTCTAGTCAAATTGGGCTGGTATTAAATTATTCATGGACTTAACCAAACACAGTTCATATGTATGATACTTTCTGTTAGGGGAGAGCTGAATGGTGGGAAGCCTTCCAAAATGCTTAATCAGAGAGTAGTCACCCACACTAAAAGAATGCTGGAGTTTCACATGATGGCAAAATTTCACACAGAGCTGCACAGGACTGAGCTGGAAGTCATCACCACCCACACAGCTCATTCCAGCTCTGTTCATTGCTGCCCAGTCCATTTACGGGCAAGCCCTTCTCATGGGTCTTGGGTAGTAGTCACACACCATTGATTCTCACTGCTGGAGATTCTCCTGGAATCCATCTAGACACATCTGGGTTCGAATCCTGACTCTAGTAGTTAGCGGTTCTCTGACCTTGGACAAGTCATTTAGCCTCTCTAATCCTCTATCTTCCCCCATTAAAGGAAGATAAGAATACTCACATGATTATCATATAGATCAACTATTTAGCACAGTGCTGGCCAAGTAGCAAATGCTCAATAACATAGATAATATTACTGTCCACAGCAGAATTTCTATTTAACCAAACAAGTTGCATTATTGTTCTAGTATTAGATATCATTTGAGAAGAATATTCCATGCATTTCGAGGTTGCTCATCTTCATTTTTGATTTATGTTTAAATTTGTTTTCTCCTGCCATATTAAAGATCTAATATGAATTATCATCGCACTACTGAGGAAAAGTCAAAGGATAATTCCTTAACATAAGTAAATTGTTAAGTCATGGTCCATAAAAAAATCTTCAGATAGTTTTTAAATGCCCACGAGCAATTCACTTAAGAGTTGAACGAACAAATTCTCAGGATCTGGATGGTATAATTTGCCTGTGACCAATAGAGCTAAAGAGGCATGTCACAAGTAAACATAGTTGCCTAAGTACTGACTATGTGTCAGCCTGTGTACTCAATAAACTAGGCACAAAAATATACCAGGCACAATTCTTGAGGCTGCTGGACTGGCTGGGAAATGTGTAACTAACATTATTTAGCTGTAACAAATGTATTATTTTAGTGAATTCTCATATCTAATATTTCTTCTCCCCCTGTTTTTGGTAGTCCCTTCTATTTTCTTCCAAAGATTCCATCAGTCTCCTATTCTTGATCTGCTTAGGGCCTTGGAGAAATTTCCTTTTGGCTCTTCTTGTTCCCACTGTATTAGTCTCCTGTCATGCTGCTAATAAAGACATACCTGAGACTGGGTAATTTATAAAGGAAAGAGGTTTAATTGACTCATAGTTCCGTAGAGCTGGAGACACCTCAACAAACTCACAATCATGGCAGAAGGGGAAACAAACACGTCTTACATGGTAGCAGACAAGGGCTTGCAGCGGATAACTCCCCTTTGTAAAATTATCAAATCCTGTGAGATTTATTCACTATCACAAGAACAACATGGGAAAGACCTGCCCCTGTGATTCAGTTACCTCCCACAAGTCCCTCTCTTGAAGGCAGGGCTGTGACACTTCCATGAAACTGGCTGACAAATGCCTATGGATCTAAAACATTAGATTTAATTTTCAATGGTGAATTTCTAACTCTTCAGGAAACCAGGCAAACAGCCATTTTATACTCTGATCCTAAGAAGAATCCATTCATCTTTATGATCCCCATAGATCTTGTACTACAAAGAGTATTTTTCCATAGATTCTAATGAAGGCCAAGATAAAGCTGATTAAAACAGACAAAGTATTTAAGACCTTTTCTTGTTGAAAGCCAATCAATTACTAAAGTTATTTTTCTCTGAGACTATTATGATGCTAAAGACTATCCATTTAGTAAAAATGCCTTAAAATGTGATTATTATGGTTGTTTCCAGCTATAGTTATATATCTCTCCATAGAGAAGAGAGAGAAGATAAAGACTTGTCATTCTGGCGCTGTAATTGGAATTTGAAGGACTAGGACTCCTGTACTTGGAGCCAAAATTGTCTCACTGTGTGAACTTGTAATTTTTTGTCCCATTCTTAGGTGGTATATTTGAGTGATGGTCTTGCTCAAGTATGGACTCAGAGTTCTCACCCTGGGCAATTGGAACATTCCAGTTGGCAAAGCTCTTTAAGGAGAGTACTGTACTTTCCAGATCCCCTTTAGTTATCATTGTTTTTGCCCACAATGTTCATCAAAAAGGCAGACCAAACCTATAAAACACTTATATTATTTTATAAAGCCATAAATGTGACAGGAAAAGAGAAAGGCAAGGTTTAAAAATATTCAAATTCAGTGACCATCAAACTTTTATACTCATAAACCCCCAAAGAATTTCTGAATACATTCACACTTTTGTAGACATGTGAATATTTTTGTCATACATTTTTTGTCATAAGTTTAAATAAATGCACAGTATAATTTCCTATATGTTGCAAATATTGATATTTAAAAGTGAAACATCATCCTTTTTATGTATCCAGTAGAATTTAAATGCTACAGGCATTTACCAAACAACATCCTTTAAAATATGCATGAACAAACATTTTAACAATCAGACATTTTCCAATATCTTTATTAATCTTTGAAATTCATTTCCATTCCATTTATCATTTAGAATTTTATTCTAATATAGTATAACTTTATATTTTAAATTTTTTTATTAATCACCTTCTCATACATTTCTGCAATTATGCACATACACAGTTAATTTTTCAAACAATTTGTCATCATAAGGTTTTAAGAATTAAAAGCTTTTTGCTTAATCAGTGATCATTATAATTATTAGACTATATACTTAATCAAAACAATAAAGATAATAAATATTGATGATTGCTAAGCACAAAAAGTAAAATTTTGTTTTAAATATGTCTCTTGAAACAAATGGAGTATACTTTTTGCAGTTGTTGATTTATCCCTTGGCTTGGTGCCCTGGAGTTTTGTAACCCTCATATAAAGTGCCATGTAAGATTTCTGACTAGTATAGGTAGGCCTGTTTCTTACAAAGTGGAAAAAGAGCTGTTGTGAAAGGTGGTGGGGAAGAAGAGGGATGATGAATGAATTTTATTAAAGAAAACACATAAAACACATGCTATTTATCTTTGTAAAAATCTCCATGACTGCTCACTACTTGGAAAGTCTTTGTAACACTAAGGGATACTCGTCTACCAGTTTGAAGACCACTGCTCCTCTTCACAAAGACCTGCTCATTTTATAAAGGAGAAGTTGAGGCCCAGAGAAATGAACTAGGAACGGTGTTCAAGTTTCAAACATGAATGAGCAGGATGTCTGGGGCTCAAGTTCAACGTCCCTAGGCATGTATCTCAGCACCCTTTATTCTATTCCACAAGAATAGCATGGTCATGCTGCCAGTGAGAGACCACTTACTTTTATTCTTTGTGCTCATGCACAGGTCTAGAATCACATTTTCACATTACTCAATCAGTATTACTTGGAAACAGATGATCTGACCCCTAGATTTTTTTGCCATGATGTTCCATTAATCATGTTATGGAATTTAATTAGTCTCTGTCTTAGACATTTGATCCTTTAGTTTCCAAATATTCTGGATCTAATGCTTTCCCTACAAGAGCTGGTATTTCCTACCATTCTTAATTTTTTTTTCTTTATTTAAAGGGAGGAGCATTTCCATACTAAAAAGCTCAACTATACTACCCCAGGCTAAATGAAGCTGTCAACTGGCCTGGACAATCTGTCCTAAAAAAACTGCTAAGTTGTATCCACCATTATAAAAATCAACCCTAAAACTGCACAACAGACTGAAACTGATTTGTGATTTTCCTGAAACTGATTTGTGACCTATCTGATATATCTTACATTGTGAAAGTCATCTCTTTCCATGAAGCTACTATACTTCCATTAATGCAACTGAAAACAACAGCTTTCATAGCCATTATTACAAACATTAAGTTTTCAATCAATAAACTAAGTTGAACCTTTTCCATGAAATTTTATCAGGCCAGATCTCCATCATCTCTATTTATGTAAAGAAAATAGCCAAAAATTGTAAAGACCTTATTTCACATTTTTCTTCTATTATATTTTACATTATCTTCCAAGCACTGTGATGCATACTCTTTGATTTGGAACTATTTATTGCTCTTGTTAATTTTCAGATATTGTATTTTATTTTACTAGTTAGATACTTTGGTGAATTTTCAGTTATAAGAATTGGCTAAAATTAATGATCTTCACATGCACTAACAGGATGCCGATACAGATGATAGAGGTCTGAGAAACACAGCCCTGATGCCTGCCTGCCCTAAAATAACATAAAATATCAATTACTGTGGTATCTTAAGATGCTGATATTTTCCCTGGCTGCAGTTTCAGAATAGCTTGTAACTCCAGGTAAACAGAGTTTCTTCCCATGTTTCTCAATATCGCTTTAACTCCCTTTTAAGATGGACTTAAAATTCCTAGAAATAATAGCTTACTTCTTGGCTTTACTCTTCTTTTACTCCTGTTTGAGGAAACTGGAGGGGTAGCTGAATGTTGTTTAACCTTTTCTACCATTCTCTCTGGCGCAGAAGTTCTCAAAGTCCCTGACACTTTTACAGGGGGCCTGTGAGGTCAAACCTACCTTTATGAATATATTACTACTAATAATATTAAGATATTATTTGCCCCGTTCACCATGCTGACATTTGCACTGATGGTATGAAGGACTGTAGTCGCACCTGTGGTTTCCTTCATGCCATTCACTCATAGACAACATGCCCGCTTCATTTGAGGTTTTTTATAAAGCAATAACAATTTTAAATTATATTAAATTTCAAGAAGAACACACTTTTTAATGACATCCTATGTGACAACAATGAGAAAAACTCATGATGGCCGGGCGCGGTGGCTCAAGCCTGTAATCCCAGCACTTTGGGAGGCCGAGGCGGGTGGATCCCGAGGTCAAGAGATCGAGACCGTCCTGGTCAACATGGTGAAACCCCGTCTCTACTAAAACTACAAAAAATTAGCTGGGCATGGTGGTGCGTGCCTGTAATCCCAGCTACTCAGGAGGCTGAGGCAGGAGAATTGCCTGAACCCAGGAGGCGGAGGTTGCGGTGAGCCGAGATCGCGCCATTGCACTCCAGCCTGGGTAACAAGAGTGAAACTCCGTCTCAAAAAAAAAAAAAAAGAAAAACTCATGATATGATTTGGCTGTATCCCCACCCAAATCTCATCTTGAATTGTAGTTCCCATAATCCCCACATGTTGTGAAGAGGGACATGGTGGGAGGTAATTGAGTCAATGGGGTGGTTACCCCCAGGCTCTTCTACTGACAGTGAGTTCTCACATGATCTGATGGTTTTTATAAGCATCTGGCATTTCCCCTGCTGGCACTCATTGTCCCTCCTGCCGCTCTGTGAAGAGGTGTTTTCCGCCGTGATTTTAAGTTTCTTGAGGCCTCACCAGCCATGTGGAGCTGTGAGTCAATTAAACCTTTTTTCTTTATAAATTACCCAGTCTTAGATATTTCTTCATAGCAGTATGAGAATAGACTAATACCACTCATAAAGCACTTGTGGCCCTTATTGAAGCAGGATGGTTGTCTGAAGAAAAAGCACTTGTGTGATTGTAATGCAAGCTGAATGAGTTGCTTTTTCCAAGAAACATTTTTACTTTAAAAAAACACTGAAATACTAACTATGGCTATTGAGACTGTGATATTTAACAGATATTTTCATGAAAATAACTGAAGTGAGCCTGTCATATTAAAAGAAAAAAAAACTGACAGCATTGATTGACAATTAGAAAACTGCAAATTTCAAGTAAAATTTAGAATTTTGGAAAACTGCGGTGTCACTTTAAGAGCAGCTTCCCAGTTCATAAAGACTTTTCTGATGAGATTGGAGGTGATGGTACTTAATGTGATTTTTTTTATAATGCTGAATGAAATGTGTCAATATTTAAAAGATCTGTGTTATTAAACCATTATATATTCAATGACCAAAGCATGATTTTACAAATTCATACCTGGATAAAAAGGCCTTTCAAACTGTGAGATTCACTAAAGAATTTTAATGTAACAAAGAACAAAATGCTCACTGATATGGGTTTAGATTCCAATTGCAACTATTTTTTTGAGAAACTAGCACTTGTTGAATTCGAATGTAGTATCAAAGAAGAATATCCGGAGTTTCTGAAAAGATAATTAAAATACTACTTTCTTTTCCAACTACATATATGTGAGAAGCCAAGTTTACTTTATCTACTTCAATAAAAGTATCATTAAAACAGACTGAATGCAGAAGCAAACATAAGCATCTCATTGCCTCCTATGAAGTTAAACATCATGTAGATTTTTAAAATTGTAAAACAATGCTGCTCTTCTTGCTAAATATTTGGTTTGGGAAAATATAGGCTTTTTTTTTTTAACACATGTTACTATGTAATGGGTTTATTATAATTTTTTACTGTTAATAAATGTTTTAAAAGGTGTTAATGTTTAATATAGAAAACATAAATAAATATAATCCACTTAAGTAAAAACTCTCTGGAGTCCTTCAATAATTTTTAAGAATGTGAAGAGATTTTTGAGACCAAAGTGTTTCACCATTTTAGTACACTGGTTCTCAGCCATGATTCTTATGTGAGCTTATCTGCATATTAGAATCAACTGAGACCTTTAAACAAGTCTCAAGCATGGGGCCTACCATTAGAAATTCTGCTTAATTAGTCTGGATTGTAGCCTGGATAAAAGGGTTTAGAAGCTTATTCTGATGAATCTACTGAGTAGCTAAGATTAAGAGAGACTTGAAATCACCTTTGCAAAAATTATAACAGTGAGAAAATTTTAACAGTGAAAAAGATCTATCTAATAAACTCTGTCTTGCCTTTAACCTCCAAACTGCCACTGCTCATTCATGTATGTGGGCCAAGCTGACTATGGAATAAATTTATTTTATAGTCTGAATGACAATAACACTTCCCAAAACTAAGCCACCTTTATAAAACTAATAAAAGGCCATACGTTTAGGATTATGAGTGGGACCTCAATCTGCTTAGAAACAGGCATAGTTAA
Source organism: Sapajus apella (assembly GCF_009761245.1). NCBI lineage: Eukaryota > Metazoa > Chordata > Mammalia > Primates > Cebidae > Sapajus > Sapajus apella. The sequence goes on along the minus strand of NW_022436941.1, from coordinate 26,723,376 downwards.
ATGATTACTAGCCATTGTTCCGAGGTCACAAGGTCTGTAAGTTCTCCAATTATTTCCATAATTAACAGCACTAATTATGTGGAACCTATAATTGGCCTTTTGAGAAGTCTTTTCAGACTTTTGCATTTCTGATGACTAGATGACTCTTCTCAGACCCATGACTTAGGACTCAACTGGTCCTGCGGCCCCTGCCCAAAAGTGCAGTAGGGCCATTTTCCACACCCCTATGATTATATCCCCAACCAGTCAGCAGCATTCATTCTCTAGTCCCTTGCTTGCCAAACTGTCTTTAGAACACCCTGGCCTCCAAATTTTCAGAGAGGATGATTTGAGTAATAATAAAACTCTGGTCTCCTGTTTAGCTGGCTCTGCATGTATTAAATTCTTTGTTGCAATTTCGCTGTCTTGATAAATTGGCTCTATCTGGGCAGTGGGCAAGATGAACCTGTCAGGTGGTTACACACTGACAGGGATTGTATGCCGAATAATCACTTAGGCATAAATACGTACATACTCACTAGAACACATTCCCAACATCTCTATGTCAGAGTATATCAGTGGATGATAGCCTGTTTGCTATATGTTGGACGCTCTTGTTTTCTATTGCTTCTGAATAGGTATATATTTTAAGTTGTTTATCTCTTTTCTCTCTTACTTGGGGCAGTGTTTTTATAGACCATTCCATTTGTTTGCACTTTTTCCATTTATTTATGCATGCGCTTATTCAACAAATACTTTAAAAAGGGCTCTTTCTATGGTCTGAGATTTAACTAATAAAAAATACCTAAGAAGGTGCTTACAGGGACTGGAAGTTAACTTGATTGTGCTGAGAAGCCTTAAAGGAGCTTTGATTAGAACAAAGGTTAGAGTCATTTATCCTGAAAGAATGGTAAATTCAGGGCATAGAAAAAAGTGACCAAATTCTGTGCAATGGCTAAGAATGGTTCATTTAAAGTTCTTATTTATCACAGAAGATTTTGCCTAGGCTCTTAATGGCAACCTGAATTAGCATTCTAGTGTCTACCTTTTTTTCTGAAATGTCCTTCTTTGGACACATTAACTTCTGTTTATCCAAAACATCTGCTATATAATGGCACTTCTGATATTTAACTACCAACCAGACCAAGAGTAATACTATTCCTGCAAACACAGGTGTTGTTTCTCTATGAACAGCGCAGTTCTCCTTTCATCTTCAAAATTCCCAGAGCAAGGTTGGAGGAAGAGTGTTGCCTATGGCTCAGTCCTTTGTGATGCCTTGTACCGGCCACCAAGTGTCACTCTTGTTCTTTTTGCTATTGAAAAATGTTGTTATAGACAAAGGGACACTGGATCTCTTTCCTGGCCCTGTTATATAGCTTCTAGTTCCAGCTAGAGGCTTTTGCATCTTAACCAGTTTTCTTGTGTGACGTCGCCTTAGCAGCTTATGGCTGGTAGTTTGGATCCTGTTGTTTGGCTTAATGACATGAAGAGGAAATAGCAATATCACAGTGATACGATGGATGTGGCTTTTTGTGTCCCACTCACCTGGTTGAGCTGGGTTGCCCAGCTCATTTCTTGTCTTGAAGAAATCACACTTACAGCTCTCTCTGCAAGAAATCATTCAGGATCAATCACTTATAGATTCCTGTTGATAGAAACAAAATGCTGATTATTTATAGCAGCAGAACCATACAATTTTAAAGGAGTAAAAAATGATTGCAAACTCAATTTTCTTATCTGTATTACAAAGCAAAATATAGAACACAATATTGAGAAATGAACGTATTGTAATAAGGAAACACACTTTCCCAGAATCTCAGTAACAAGACCCTGCAGTGTGTCGCATTCCAGTTCTTCTTTTAAGTTTTAGCCTATAGGTTTTGTTTGGGGGAAGGAGAGGGATCATTGAGGAGTAGTCAGTGAAATTTGATGTTAATAAAACAGTTAATGTCCATGCAAATACTAACTTGATGTTCACCTGGGCTTATTGGTGGTAATATGCTGTTGATGAAAATAATAACATATATAAGGTGTTGGGTATATAATAAGCACTCATTAAAAAGTATAAACAACTACATCATGAAAAACGCTCTTTAGCTTCTTCTTAGTGTTTTCTTGTCCTTCTACTTTCTGCCATGTGAGAAGGTTGGCAATTTGGCAGCTTCCAGCGAGATCAGTGCAGAAGTCGAGTGATTTATGCATTTCCAACTGAGGTGTATGGCTCATCTCATTGGGACTGTTAGACAGTAGCTGTAGCCCACAGAGGGTGAGCCAAAGCAGGGTGGGGTGTCACCTCACCCAGGAAGCACAGGGGATTGGGAACTCTCTCCCCTAGCCAGAAGAAGCCATGAGGGAATGTGCCATTTGGAACAGTGCACTCTGGCCCAGATAGTACACTTTTCCCACCGTCTTTGCAACCTGCAGATCAGGAGATACTCTTGGGTGCCTACACCACCATGGCCCTGGGTTTCAAGCACAAAACTGGGTGGCCATTTGGGCAGACACCAAACTAGCTCCAGGACTTTTTCTTTCATACCTCAGTGGCACCTGGAATGCCAGCAAAACAGAACCATTCAGTCCTCTAGAAAGGAGGCTGAAGCCAGGGGGCCAACTGGTCTAACTCAGTGGATCCCACCTCTATGGATCCAGCAAGCTAAGATCCACTGGTTTGATATTCTCACTGCTAGCACAGCAGTCTGAAGTCAACCTGGGATGCTTGAGCTTGGTGGGGGGAGGGGTATCCACCATTAGTGAGGCTTGATTAGGTGGTTTTTCCCTCACAGTGTAAACAAAACCTCCAGGAAGTTCAAACTGAGTGGAGCCTACCACAGCTCTGCAAAGTGTCTGTAGCCAGACTGTCTCCCTAGATTCCTCCTCTTTGGGCATGGCATCTCTGAAAGAAAGGCAGCAGCCCCAGTCAGGGGCTTATAGGTAAAAGTCCCATCTCCCTGGGACAAAACACTTGAAGGAAGGAGCAGCTGTGGGTGCCACTTCAGCAGACATAACATTCCAGCCTGCCAGCTCTGAGGAGAGCAGCAGATTTCCCAGCACAGTGGTTGAGCTCTGCTAAAGGATAGACTGCCTCCTTAAGTGGGTTCCTAACCGCCAACGCTCCTGACTCAGAGACACCTCCATGTACGGGTCGACAGACACCTCAGACATGGGTCGACAGCCAGAGAGATCTGGCTGGCAGGTTCCCTCTGAGATGAAATTTCCAGAGGAAGGAGCAGGCAGCAATCTTGGCTGTTCTGCAGGTTGCACTGGTGATATCCAAGCAATCAGGGTATGGAGTGGACCTCCAGCAAACGCCAGCAGACCTGTGGCAGAGAGGCCTGATTGTTAGGAGGAAAACTAACAAACAGAAAGGAATAGCATCAACATCAACGAAAAGGATGTCCATGCAGAAACCCCATCCAAAAGTCACCAACATCTGAGACCAAAGGTAGATAAATCCACAAAGATGAAGAAAACCAACACAAAAAGGCTAAAAATTCCAACAACCAGAACGCCTCTTCTCCTCCAAAGGATCACAACTCCTCGCCAGCATGGAAACAAAATTAGATAGAGAATGAGTTTCATGAATTGACAGAAGTAGGCTTCAGAAGGTGGGTGATAACAAACTCCTCCAAGCTAAAGGAATATGTTCTAACTCAATGCAAGGAAGCTAAGAACCTTGAAAAAAGGTTAGAAGAATTGCTAACTAGAACAACCGCTTACAAAAGAACATAAATGACCTAATGAAGCTGAAAAACATGACATGAGAACTTCTTGAAGCATACACAATATCACTTGACGAATTTATCAAGCAGAAGAAATGATATCAGAGATTGAAGATCAACTCAATGAAATAAAGCATGAAGAGAAGATTAGAGAAAAATGAATTAAAAGAAACAAAGCCTCCAAGAAATGTGGGACTATGTGAAAAGACCAAACCTATGTTAGATTGGTATACCTGAAACTATGAGGAGAATGATGCCAAGTTGGAAAATACTCTTCAGGATATTATCCAGGAGAACTTCCCCAACCTAGCAAGAGAGGCCAACATTTAAATTCAAGAAATGCAGAGAACACCAGAAAGATACTGCTTGAGAAAAGCAACCCAAGACATGTAATTGTTAGATTCACCAAGGTTGAAATGAAGGAAAAAATGTTAAGGTCAGCCAGAAAGAAAGGTCATATTACCCACAAAGGGAAGCCCATCAGACTCACAGTGAATGAGACAGTGGATGTCTCTGCAGAAGCTCTACAAGCCAGAAGAGAGTGGAGGCTAATATTCAACTTTCTTAAGTTTTCAGCCCAGAATTTCATATCCAGCCAAACTAAGCTTCATAAGCAAAGAAGAAATCAACTCCTTTACAGACAAGCAAAAGCTGAGAGATTTTGTCAGCACCAGGCCTGCCCTACAAGAGTCCTGAAGAAAGCACTAAATATGGAAAGGAAAAACTGGTAACAACCACTGCAAAAACATACCAAATTATAAAGACCATTGACACTATGAAGAAACTGCATTAAGTAACAAGCGAAATAACCAGCAAGCATCATAATGACAGGATCAAATTCACACATAACAATATTACTCTTAAATGTAAACAGGCTAAATGCCCCCAATTAAAAGACACAGACTGGCAAATTGGATAAAGAGTCAAGACCCATCGGTGTGCTGTATTCAGAAGACCCATCTCATGTGTAAATATACACATAGGCTCAAAATACAGGGGTGGAGAAATATTTATCAAGCAAATGGAAAGCAAAAAAGAAAAAAAAAAAGCAGGGCTTGCAATCCTAGTCTCTGATAAAACAGACTTTAAACCAACAAAGATCAAAAAAGACAAAGAAAGGTATTACATAATGATAAAGGGATCAATGCAACAAGAAAAGCTAACTACCCTAAATATATGTGCATCCAATACAGGAGCACCCAGATTCATAAAGCAAGTTCTTCATGACCTACAAAGAGACTTTGACTCCCAGACAATAATAGTGGGAAACATTAACACCCCACTATCAATATTAGACAGATCAATGAGACAGAAAATTAACAAGGACATCGAGGACTTGAACTCAGCTCTGGACCAAGTGCACCTAATAGACATCTACAGAATTCTCCACCCCAGACCAACAGAATATACATTCTTCTCAGCACCACATTAAAATTGACCACATAATTGGAAGTAAAGCACTCCTCAGAAAATACAAAAGAACAAAAATCATAACAACCAGTCTCTCAGTTCACAGTGCAATCATTTTAGAACTCAGAATTAAGAAACTCACTCAAAACAGCACAATTACATGAAAACTGAAAAACCTTCTCCTGAATGACTAGTGGGTAAATAACAAAATTAAGGCAGAAATAATTAAGTTCTTTGAAACCAATGAGAACAAAGACACAATATACCACAATCTCAGGGACACAGCTAAAGCAGTGTTTAGAGGGAAATTTATAGCACTAAATGCCCACAGGAGAAAGCAGGAAAGATCTAAAATCGACACCTTAACATCACAAAGAACTAGAGAAGTGAGAGCAAACAAATTCAAAAGCTAGCAGAAGACAAGAAATAACTAAATCAGAGCAGAACTGAAGGAGATAGAGACACAAAAAATTCTTCAAAAAAATCAGTGAATCTAGGAGCGTTTTTTTTTAAAAAAGATCAGCAAAACAGATAGTCTGTTAGCCAGATTAATAAGGATGAAAAGAGTGAAGAATCAAATAGACACAATAAAAAATGATAAAGGGAATAAAACCATTGATGCACAGAAATACAAAGTATTATTAGAGACTGTTATAAATACCTCTACACAACAAAACTAGAAAATCTACTAGAAATGGATAAGTTCCTGGACACATACACCCTCCCAAGACTAAACCAGGAGGAAGTCAAATCCCTGATCAGACCAACAACAAGTCCTGAAATTGAGGCAGTCAATAAATAGCCTACCAACCAAAAAAAAGTGGACCAGACGGATTCACAGCCAAATTCTACCAGAAGTACAAAGAGGATCTGGTACTACTTCTTCTAAAATATCCCAAACAGTAAAAAAGAAGGAATCCTCTCTAACTCATTTTATGAGGCCACCATTATCCTGACACCAAAACCTGGCAGAGACACAACAACAACAAAAAAAAAAAAAAAAAAAAAGAAAGAAAATTTCAGGCCAATAACCCTGATTAACATCAATGTGAAAATCCTCAATAAAACTCTAGCAAGCCAAATCCAGCAGCATATCAAAAATTTTATCTGTCATGATCAAGTTGGCATTATCCCTGGGATGGAAGGCTGGTTCCACGCTAATCAATAAACGTAATCCATCACATAAACAGAACCAGTGACAAAAACCACAGGATTACCTCAGTAGATGCAGAAAAGGCCTTCAATAAAACTCAACAGCACTTTATGCTAAAAACTCTCAATAAACTAAGTATTGATGGAATGAATCTCAAAATAATAAGAGTTTTGATGACAAACCCACAGCCAATATTATACTGAACGGACAAACACTGGAAGCATTCCCTTTGAAAACCAGCACAAGACAAGGATGTCCTCTCTTATCTCTTCTATTCAACATAGTATTGCAAGTTCTGGCCAGGGCAATCAGGCAAGAGAAAGAAATAAAGGGTTTTCAAATAGGAAGAGAGGAAGTCTAATTGTCTCTGTTTGAAGATGACATGATTGTATACTTAGAAAACCCACCATCTAAGCCGAAAATCTCAGTAAGCTAATAAGCAACTTCAGCAAAGTCTGAGGATACAAAATCAATGTGCAAAAATCACAAGCATTCCTATACACCAATAAAAGACAAGCAAAGCACCAAATCATGAGTGAACTCCCATTCACAATTGCTGCAAAGAGAATAAAATACCTAGGAATACACTTTACAAGGGATGTGAAGGACCTCTTCAAAGAGACCTACAAACTACTGCTCAAGAAAATAAGAGAAGACACAAACAAATGGAAAAGCATTCCATGTTCATGGATAGGAAGAATCAGTATTGTGAAAATGGCCATATTGCCCAAAGTAATTTATAGAGTCAATGCTATTCCCATCAAGCTACCATTGACTTTCCTCACACGATTAGAAAAAACTACTTTAAATTTCATATGAAAGAAAAAAAGAGCCTGTATAGCCAAAACAATTATAAGCAAAAAGAGCAAAATTGGAGGCATTACTCTACCTGACTTCAAACTATACTACAAGGCTTCAGTAATCAAAACAGCATGGTACTGGTACCAAAACAGATAAATGGATCAATAGAACAGACCGGAGTCCTCAGAAATAATGCCATACATCTACAACGATCTGATCTTTGACAAACCTGACAAAACAAACAATGGGGAAAGAATTTTCATTTTAATAAATTGTGTTAGGAAAACCGGCTACCATATGCAGAAAACTGAAACTGGACTGCTTCCTTACAAGTTACACAAAAATTGACTCAAAATGGATTAAATACTTACATGTAAGACCTAAAATCATAAGAACTCTAGAAGAAAACCCAGGTAATACCATTCAGGACATAGGCATGGGCAAAGATTTCATGACTAAAACACCAAAAGCAATGTCAACAAAAGCCAAAATTGTCAAATGATAACTAATTAAAGAGCTTTTGCACAGCAAAATAAACTCATCAGAGGGAATAAACCTGACAAAAGGCTAATATCCAGAATCTACAAGGAACTTAAACAAATTTACAAGAAAAAAACAACCCCATCAAAAAATGGGCATAGGATATGAACAGACATTTCTGAAAAGAAGACCTTTAGGTGGTCAACAAACATATGAAAAAATGCTCATCATTACTGGTCATTAGAGAAATGCAAATCAAAACCACAATAAGATACCATCTCACACCAGTTAGAATGGCAATCATAGAAAGTCAGGAAACGACAGATGCTGGAGAGGATGTGGAGAAATAGGAACAATTTTACATTGTTGGTGGGAGTGTAATTTAGTTCAAGGATTGTGGAAGACAGTGTGGCAATTCCTCAAGGATCTAGAACCAGAAATACCATTTGACCTTGCAATCCCATTACTGGATATATACCCAAAACATTATAAATAATTCTACTATAAAGATACTTGCATGTGTATGTTTATTGCAGCACTGTTCACAATTACAAAGACTTGGAACCAATCAAATGTCCATCAATGATAGACTGGATAAGGAAAATATGGCATATTTACACCATGGAATACTATGCAGCCATAAAAAAGGATGAGTTCATGTCCTTTGCAGGGACATGATGAAGCTGGGGGCCATCATTCTCAGCAAACTAACATGGGAACAGAAAACCAAGCACCACATGTTCTCACTCATAAGTGGGAGTTGAACAGTGAGAACACATGGACACAGGGAGTGGAACTTCATACAAGGGGCCTGTCAGGGAGTGCAGGACTCAGGGAGGGATGGCATTAGGAGAAATATCTAATGTAGATGATGGGTTGATGGGTGAAGGAAACCACATGGCACGTGTATACCTATGTAACAAACTTGCACATTCTGCACATGTATCCCAGAACTTAAAGTATCATAAAAAAAAGAAGAGACATATCCCCACCAAATAATAGTGAAAACAAAAAATGTTAAACTGCCTTGTTTTATAACTATTCTGTAGCCATTCTGTGAAGTGAAAAAAGGTGGTGGTTCCTAAACAATAGTTGTTGGTTGATATATTAGCTTTCTATTTCAGCTGTAACAAATTATCACAAACTTAGTGGCTTAAAACACACATTTACAGAAATTATAAGAGGATTTAAATTAAGTGGTTCCAAGAAACAGGTCATCAAACTGGCATTTCTGGATGAAATCTGTCATACATTCCAAGGGTATGGTATAATTTCCTCATGAGGGTAAGGAGGGAAGGAACATGGCAACCCATGACATACTGTGGAATCATAGTTATTCAGATTATCAGTGGTAGAATTGAATTAAGTGAGAAATGAAAATTAGTCACCATAGCAACAAAGTGATTATAAAGATGGTATAATCATCAGGCTTTTTATTATGATCACGGAGAGGCACATGTAGGGAAAACATGAGATTAAGGGCCTTAGACATCCAATAAAGAACACCCATGGAAGACCCAAAGTTCTTTGTGTAAGCTTTGAAGGAATGTTTTGGGTAGATATGACTAAGGATCAATCCCAGGGCTGATTGTCAGAGTTACACAATGGAAGACCTCACCACGTCTCTATACTAACGTAAAGGCACTGGTGGGGAAGAAGTGGGATGCTGAGAAATAGGATAGGGACATATGAGCTGACCTAGACAAGGCCAAATGGCCTGAATGTCCCTTAAATTATCTTTGCCTATGGAGGGAGGTCTATTTTCCTATTTCAGAAAACAGTCCCTGTTGTAAAATCTTTTCACTAGCTATACTTGAAGCACTAATCTCCAAAACGGGACCCATTTCTGCCACCTCTGATTGCCTCCAGAGAAGTTACAATATTTATGTAACCCTAAAAGGGTTCAATAGAAGGCAACTAAGAGAAGAGATAGCCTATAGATTAAAAATGCATAAGACCTCAGAAATTTATAGGGCCAAACTACAGGCATTTAGGAAGTTTGTGGGGTGAATTCCAAGGGTTTTTGAACAAGGGGGATGAGATTTGAGGCTCAAATAGACCAAATTCATTGCTATCATGGACTACCAAGGGGTCAGAATTTCATGTGTTGGTTCAAGCACCTGGAAGTGATATTCATCATCTGCAGGATTGGCAAATCTAAGTGTATTGGCCTAGATTTTTAACAGTGGAAAAATGGAAACTTCTCTGGTATACTATGAAGATGGGAGTCTGAAGACTTTAGGAAATGGGAATGTTGTAATTATCTATTAATTTCTATGCCACTCTCTCTAATGTTACTCCCTGGGAGAACTTAGAGATGTTTCTTTCACCAAGTGATTAAGAAATCCATTGATCTTTGGCAATAAAAGAAAATGTTTACTTGTAATATTTTCATAACTATAAATCTTTCTTCCTTAATCCTCTTGCAGATTTTCAAATAGCATTTGTTAGAATATTTATAAAACACACTGTGAAAATACTATTACAATGCATGAAAATTATTTGGAATACCAGACAGAGGCAACATGGCAAAACCTCACCTTTACTAAAAATATAAAAGTTTGCTGGGTGTGGTGATGCACTCCTATAGTCCCAGCTACTTGGGAAGCTGAGGTGGGAGGATCACTTTAGCCTGGGAGATCAAGTTTGCAGTGAGCCATGATCATGCCACTGCACTCCAGCCTGGGCCACAGATAAGATCCCACTTAAAAAAAAAAAAAAAAAAAAAAAAAAAAAAGGATACCAGACAGAACTAAATTTTGAATTGAGCATCATAAGTTATAAGGCATCTGCCTTTTGAAAAATAGAATACCTTTATTATAAAGCTAGAAAAAGCAACTAAGCCACTTTTATTTCTTTTATTTAGATATGTCCTCTGCAAATCAAAAGAATACTGTGAAAACACTATTATTATAATTTTATATAATAGTTCTTAACATTTGTATAGAAGTATTACCTTCTAAAAGTATTTTAATATATTGTTTATATATTATATCTATATTTTTAAATGTATAAACATGAGTATAATTTAATAAATAATCAATAAAAGAAATTTTTGTGCAGCTGTCACCCAGGCCAAGTAATAGCATACTGCCAACATCCCAAGGCTCCCTGTTTGCACCTAACTGATTATAATCATATCATTGTCCCCAAAATTAACTAGTGTCTACATTTCCTTGTGTTTCTTTGAAGTTTTGTTATCTATGTATGTTGTTTTAGACAGTATAATTTAATTTTGTCTGATTTGGCACTTTTATTCAAAATTTCTATTTAAAAATGTCAAGTCATGAGAAAAGTTATAAATGTGGAACTTAAGTGAATAGGACATTTCTGGAACAATAACAAATTTAAATATGGACTGAGTATTAAATGATATAAAGAAATTTTAATTTTAAGTGCAATGATGTTACTTTGGCTAAGTACAAAAATATTTTTATTTATTTACTTATTTTGAGACAGACTCTCACTCTGTCAGCCAGGCTGGAGTGCAGTGGCATGATCTCAGTTCACTGCAACTTCCATCTCCCAGGATCAAGCAATTCTCCTGCCTCAGCCTCCCAAGTAGCTGGGATTACAGGTGTGTGCCACCACACCTGGTGAATTTTTGTATCTTTAGTAGAGATGAGATTCCACCATGTTAGCCAGGCTGGTCACAAACTCCTGACCTCAGGTAATCTGCCCACCTCGACCTCCCAAGGTGTTGAGATTATAGGTGTGAGACAACATACCAGGCCAATATTTTATTTATTTATTTATTTATTATTTTTTAATATGTTCTGGGATACATGTGCAGGTCGTACAGGATTGTTACATAGGTATCCACATGCCATGGTGATTTGCTGCCTCAAGCCCCCCGTCACCTATATTAGGTATTTCTCCTAATGTTACCCCTCCCCAATACTCCCACACCCTGCTCTCCCTCCCCTAAGCCCCCCCATATGCCAACAGGTCCCAGTGTGTGATGTTCCCCTCCCTATGTCCATGTGTTCTCTTCGTTCAACACCCATTTATGAATGAGAACATGTTGCACTTGGTTTTCTGTTCTTGTGTCAGTTTGCTGAGAATGATGGTTTCCAGATTCATCCATGCCCCTGCAAAGGACATGAACTCATCCTTTTTTTATGGCTGCACAGTATTCCATGGTGTAAATGTGCCACATTTTGTTTATCCAGTCTATCATTGATGGGTATTTGGGTTGGTTCCAAGTCTTTGCTATTGTAAAGAGTGCCACAATGAATATACATGTGCATGTGTCTTTATAATAGGGACAATTTATAATCCTTAGGGGATATACCCAGTAATGGGATTGCTAGGTCAAATGGTGTTTCTATTTCTAGGACCTTGAGGAATCGCCACACTGTCTTCCACAATTGTTGAACTAATTTACACTCCCACCAACAGTGTAAAAGCATTCCTATTTCTCCACATCCTCTCCAGCATCTGTTATCTCCAGAATTTTTAATGATCACCATTCTAACTGGTGTGAGATGGTATCTCAATGTGGTTTTTATTTGTATTTCTCTAATGACCAGTGATGATGAGCATTTTTTCATATGTTTGTTGGCTGCATAAATGTCATCTTTTGAAAAGTGTCTCTTCATATCCTTCGCACACTTTTTGATGGGGTTGTGTTTTTTCTTGTAAATTTGTTTTAGTTCTTTGTAGATTCTGGATGTTAGCCCTTTTTCAGATGGGTAAATTGCAAAATTTTTTTTTCCCATTCTGTTGGTTGCTGGTTCACTCTAATGATATATATATATATATTTTGCTGTGAAGAAGCTCTTAAGTTTGATTAGATCCCATTTGTCTATTTTGGCTTTTGTTGCCATTGCTTTTGGTGAAGTCCTTACCTATGCCTATGTCCTGAATGGTATTGCCTAGGTTTTCTTCTAGCGTTTTTATGGTGTTAGGTCTTATGTTTAAATCTTAAATCCATCTGGAGTTAATTTTTGTATAAGGTGTAAGGAATGGATTCAGTTACAGCTTGTGCACATGGTTAGCCAGTTTTCCCTGCACCATTTATCAAACAGGGAATCTTTTCTCTATTGCTTATTTTTGTCAGGTTTGTCAGTGATCAGATGGTTGTAGATGTGTGGCATTACTTCTGAGGCCTCTGTTCTGTTCCATTGGTCTATATCTCTGTTTGGTACCAGTACCATGCTGTTTTGATTACTGTAGGATTGTAGTATAGTTTGACATCAGGCAGAGTAATGCCTCCAGCTTTGTTCTTTTTGCTTAGGATTGTCTTGGCTATACAGGCTCTCTTTTGGTTCCATATGAAGTTTAAAGTGGTGTTTTCCAGTTCTGCGAAGAAGGTCAATCGTAGTTTGATGGGGATAGCATTGAATCTATAAATTACTTTGGGCAGTTTGGCCATTTTCACGATATTGATTCTTCCTAACCATAAGCATGGAATGTTTTTCCATCTGTTTGTGCTGTCTCTTATTTCCTTGAGCAGTGGTTTGTAGTTCTCCTTGAAGAGGTCCTTTACATCCTTTGTTATTATATTCCTGGGTATTTTATTCTCTTTGTAGCAATTGTGAATGGGAGTTTGCTCATGATTTGGCTGTTTGTCTGTTATTGGTGTCTAGTAATCCTTGTGATTTTTGTACATTAATTTTGTATCTTTGCTGAAGTTACTTATCATCTTAAGGAGATTTTGGGCTGAGACGATGGGATCTTCTAAATATACAATCATGTTGTCTGAAAATAGAGACAATTTGTCTTCCTTTTTTCCTAATTGACTACCCTTTATTTCTTTCTCTTGTCTGACTGCTCTGGCCAAAACTTGCATATCTATGCTGAATAGGAGTGGTGAGAGAGGGCATTCTTGTCTAGTGCCAGTTTTCAAAGGCAATGCTTCCAGTTTTTGCCCATTCATTATGATATTGGCTGTGGGTTTGTCATCAATAGCTTTTATTATTTTGAGATACATTCAATTGATAAGTTATTGAGAGTTTTTAGCTTAAAGGACTGTGGAATTTTGTCGAAGGCCTTCTCTACATCTATTGAGATAATCATGTGGTTTTTGTCTTTGATTCTGTTTATGTGATGGATCATGTTTATAGACTTATGTATGTTGAACCACCCTTGCATCCCAGGGATGAAGCCGACTTTATTTTGATGGATAAGCTCTTTGATGTGCTGTTGGATTCAGTTTGCCTGTATTTTATTGAAGATATTTACATCAATGTTCATCATGGATATTGGACTAAAGTTTTCTTTTTTTGTTGAGTCTCTGCCTGGTTTTGGTATCAGGATGATGTTGGTCTCACAAAATGAGTTAGGGAGGATTCCCTCTTTTTCTGTTGTTTGGAATAGTTTCAGAAGGAATGGTACCAGCTCCTCGTTGTTCATCTGGTAGAATTCAGCTGTGAAGCCATCTGGTCCTGGACTGTTTTTGGTTAGTAGGCTATTAATTGCTACCTCAATTTCAGACTTTGTTATCGGTTTATTCAGGGATTCAACTTTTTCCTAGTTTAGTCTTGGGAGGATGTAAGTGTCTAAGAATTTATCCATTTCTTCTAGATTTACTGATTTATGTGCATAGAGGTGTTTGTAGTAATATCTGATGTTAGTTTGTATTTTTGTAGAATAGGTGGTGATATCCCGTTTATCAATTTTTTATTGCATCTATTCGATTCTTCTCTCTTCTTTTTTATTAGTCTCGCTAGCAGTCTATTTATTTTGTTGATCTTTTCAAAAAACCAGCTTCAGGATTTCTTTATATTTTGAAGAGTTTTTTGTGTCTCTATCTCTTTCCAGTTCTGCTCTGATCCTAGTTATTTCTTGACTTCTGCTATCTTTTGAATTTGTTTGATTTGCTCCTCTAGTTATTTTTAGTTGTGACAATAGGGTATCAATTTTAGATCTTTCCTTGCTTCTCATGTGGGCATTTAGTCTATAAATTTTCTTCTAAACACATCTTTAAGTGTGTCCCAGAGATTCTGGTACGTTGTGTCTTCATTCTCATTGGTTCCAAAGAACATCTTTATTTCTGTGTTCATTTCATTATTTATCCAGTAGTCATTCAGGGGCAGGTTGTTCAATTTCCATGTAGTTTTGAGGTTTTTGAGTGAGCTTCTTAGTCCTGAGTTCTAATTTGATTGCGCTGTGTCTGAGTGACTGGTATGATTTCCATTATTTTGCATTTGCTGAGGAGTGATTTACTTCCAATTATGTGGTCAATTTTAGAGTAAGTGCGATGTGGTGCTGAGAAGAAGGTATATTCTGTGGACTTTGGGTGGAGAGTTCTGTAAATGTCTATTAGGTCCACTTGGTCCAGAGCTGAGTTCAAGTCCTTGATATCCTTGTTAATTTTCTGTCCTAATATTGACAGTGGAGTGTTAAAGTCTCCCACTGTTATTATGTGGGAGTCTAAGTCTCTTTGTAGGTTGCTAAGAACTTGCTTTATATATCTGGGTGCTCCTGTATTGGGTGCATGTATATTTAGAATAGTTAGCTCTTCTTGTTACATTGATCCTTTTACCATTATGTAATGCCTTTCTTTATCTTTTCAGATCATTGTTGGTTTAAAGTCCCTTTTATGGAATACAAGGCTTGGAACCCCTTCTTCTTTTTTTTGCTCTCCATCTGCTTGGTAAATCTTCCTCCATCCCTTTATTTTCAGCCTTTGTGTATCCTTGCATGTGAAATGGGTCTCCTGAATACAGCACACCAATGGATCTTGACTGTTTATCCAATTTGCCAGTTTGTGTCTTTTGATTGGGGTGTTTAGCCCATTTACATTTAAGGTTAATATTGGTATGTTTGAATTTTATCCTGCCATTTTGATACTAGCTGATTGTTTTACCATTAGTTGATGCAGTTTCTTCATCATGTCAATGGTCTTTACTATTTGGTACATTTTTGCAGTGGCTGGTACTGGTTGTTCCTTTCCATGTTTAGTGCTTCCTTTAGGAGCTCTTCTAAGGCAGGCCTGGTAGTGACAAAGTCTCTCAGCAATTCCTTGTCCATAAAGGATTTTATTTCTCCTTCACTTATGGAGCTTAGTTTGGATGGATATTAAATTCTGGGTTGAAAGTTCTTTTGTTTAAGGGTGTTGAATATTGGCCCCCACTCTTCTGGCTTGTAGGGTTTCGGCCAAGAGATCTGCTGTGAGTCTGATGGGCTTCCCTTTATGGGTAACCTGACCTTTCTCTCTGGCTGCCATTAGCATTTTTTCCTTCATTTCAACCCTGGTCAATCATGTGCCTTGGGGTTGCTCTTCTTGAGGAATATCTTTGTGGTGTTCTCTGTATTTCTTGAATTTGAATGTTGGCCTGCCTTGCTAGATTGGGAATGTTCTCCTGGATAATATCCTGAAGAGTGTTTTCCAGCTTGGATTCATTCTCTCTGTCACATTCAGGTACACAAATCAAGCATAGATTAGGTCTTTTTACATAATTCCATATTTCTTGGATGTTTTGTTTATTTCTTTTTACTCTTTTTCTCTTATCTTGCCTTCTCATTTTATTTCATTGAGTTGATCTTCAATCTCTGATATCCTTTCTTCTGCTTGATTGATTTGGCTTTTGAAATTGTGTATGCCTCATGAAGTTCTCGTTCTGTGTTTTTCAGCTCCATCAAGTCATTTATGTTCTTCTGTAAGCTACTTATTCTAGATAGCATTTTGTCTAACATTTTTTCAAGTGTCATGGTTCCTTTGCATTGAGTTAGAACATGTTCCTTTAGCTCAGAGAAGTTTGTTATTACCCAACTTCTGAAGCCTGCTTCTGTCAATTTGTCAAACTCAATCTCCATCCAGTTTTCTTCCCTTGTTGTTGAGCAGTTGTAATCCCTTGGAGGAAGGGAGGTGTTCTGGTTTTTGTTGATTTCAGCCTTTATGAACTGGTTTCTTCCCATCTTCATGGATAGCTGGTGACTTTCAGATGGGGTCTCTGAGTGGACTTCCTTTCTGCTAATGTTGAAGCTATTTCTTTCTGTTTTTTAATTTTCCTCCTAACAGGCAACCTCTCTGCTGCAGGACTGTTGGAGGTCTACTCCAGACCCTGGTTGCCTGGTAATAACCCACAGGGGCTGCAGAACAGCAAGGATTGCTGCCAGTTCCTTCCTCTGGTAGCTTCATCCCAGAAGAGTACCCGCCAGGTATCAGCCAGAGCTCTCCTGCATGAGATGCCTCTTTGGATATACGTGGGTCAGGGAGCCACTTGTCCCTTATCAGGGCTCAAGTGCTGTGCTGGGAGCTCCATTACTCCCTTGAGCGCTGCTGGGCAGGGATGTTTAAGTCTACTCATGTGGAACTCACAACTGCCCCTTTTCCCAGGTGTCCCGAGAAGTTGGGGCTTTTTTTATAAGTCCCTGACAGGCTGTTGCCTTTTTTCAGAGATGCCCTGCCCAGAAAAGAGGGAGTTTAGTCACAGTCTGCCTGCGGAGTCTTTTCTGACCTGTGGCGGGCTCCTCCCTGCTGCTGTGTAAACTTCCTTAGGATTCTGTTTACACAGGCAAAGTTAGAACTGTCTCAGTAATGGCGGATGCCCCTCCCCCACCAAGTTCAATCATCCCTGGTTGAGCTCAAACTGCTGCATTGGCTGCGCAAATCTCAAGCCAGTGGGTTTCAATATGCTCGTCTTTGTGTGGGTGGGACCTGCTGAGCCAGATTGTTATACCCGAGCGAGTTTAAAACAGAAGTGCCATGCTCTGAGTTTGTTGAGAGTCCACCTTTAATGGCCGGCATCCGAGAGTCAGCTACAGTTCAAACCTCTCAGCCCAGAACAAAGGGCGGTCAACATTTTTATACCAGTTTAGGGTCAGGGGACGGTGAGCAGATTATTACAGAAGCAGAAGAGGCAGGTTAGGGGAAGGGGGGGATACCTAACAAAAAAATTCTATTTAAAATTATTTTTTTACTCAGGATGTGGGGTAAGCAGTTACACAGTTGTAAAACAGAATGTACAGAATGTACAGGGCCAGTTGGATCTGTTTCTCAGAAAATCGGTTACAAGGATGCCAGGTGTCTCAGACCACAGGCTCTCAGAACAGAATGCCGTACATAGCTCAGGGTGGGCAAAATGGAGTTAGCAGGACTGTTTAAAATGTCTTCATTTTAGCCAAGCTAGGGCATTTCATTCCCCACTGATGCTTTGGCAGAATCAAATCATGGATTCCTTAGTGGTATCCAAAGGATAATAGTGGGTTCTGAGATACATGAGGCTGACAGAGGCTATATGCTGTTTGATGAATTTTAGGAGCTAATTTAGTATACATGGTCCAAAAGTTAGACCTAAAAGGAGAAATAGGGGCGCTGCCAGCCCACTGATTAGGGTGGTGAGCCAGGGCTTCCAATTAAACTATCCCTGATACCAAGGAGTGTTATTTTCTCACTATCTGTGGCGTTTGTCTGTGTTATCCCTGACTTTCTGGAGGGTGTCTTTAATGACTCCAGACTTGCTGGCATACAAACAAAAGCTTTCCCCTAAGGCAGCACAGAGTCCCCCTTGGGACATAAATAACAGATCTAAGCCCGGTGGTTTTGAAGGACCATCTCAGCCAGAGAGGCTAATTGGGCACCTAACATGTCTATGGCAGACTGAATTCCTTCTAGATCAGAGTCAGTAAGTTGGGAGATTGACACTAGTCCAGTTTCTCCTTGAACTAGTGCTGCAGTTCCCAGGGCGGTGGAGCCTGCTATGCCAAGTCCTACCAAGAGGGGCACCAACAGTGGGGTCTTGGGGCTGAATCTGGAGTATAGTCCCGGCGGGGCAAGGAGGTATTGTCCTTCCTGTCCGCTGTACGCATATACTTGGGGAAGTACACGGACTAAGACACACAGTTCAGGTCTTGCTTCTGGAGCTGTTCCGTTTATGCAGCAGGCAAGACTGGAGGTGCAGGCCAACCAAGTGCCATTGGGAGCTCTATAGGACAATGAAGAATTCGTAACAGTGAGTAAAGATTTATTACATGTGGTTTGAAACCGAGAGACAGACAGGTTATATTTAGAACCGATTAAGCAGGAAGCATTTCCAGTAATATGCATGTCAGCTTATGCATGTAAGTAAGGATGTTCATCAAACTCGGGGCTACACGTGGCTTAGGCCCGAGCCCAGAGACTGCTGGAGCAAGCTGGTTGAAACATTTTAACTGGGGATGGGGCTGAAACATAGGGTCTCCTAAGTCTGCTATGGGCCCAGTAGGGTTTGGCGATCTCCAGTATGTAAAAACTTTCTTTAGGATTACAAGAAAAGTTCATGGATCTCGTCTGGTTCCATCTAGTCTGAGTCCCCAGGTCATTCCTGTGGTCCAGTAGAAGACAGAGCGATTGTGGATAGTTAGGTTCAGGGGGTTACGGGATTTCATTGAGCATGTGTTAGGATGGGCAGCATGAGCTAAGGAGAGGGTTGAAGATTTTGCTGGTCCCCCCGATAGGTGGCTAGAGTTACACAGGACCAATATGGGCAAAAATATTCATCTGCTTCCTGGAAATTTATATCTGAGGGGTTTCCTGAACACAGTTGTAAAAGTTAATTGACTGAAGTTCCTTTTCTGCTTTGACAGATCTTCCACATCCGGGGAAAGATACCCCTAGTCAACCCCACCATGGGGCACTGATGTGAGGGCTAGCCTCTGGGAATAGGGCACACAGGTCCACTTGGAGGATTAACTCTGCATGGGACAGCATCCCCTTCCAAGTAGTATTAGTAACTACTTGTCCTATTTGGAAAGAAGTAATGAGGAAGGAATAGGTATGTTCACCAGGGGCCTGGGGTTGGTGTGTGGTGACAGGAGTAACAAAGAGGGAGAAGAAAAAGCAAACAGTGAGGGTTACTTGGGGGTTTTCACTCTTTTTAAGAGCAGGCTTAAAGGAGTGGGTCTTGTCTCGGGGACCCACATTGCTTGTTGAGTCTTGGTGGTGAGCTTTGCATGGGAGCAGTGGCTCCAGGTTGGAATACCATCAACCTTTAAGGCGGTGGGGGTTGTCAGGATCACGGTATAAGATCCCTTCCATGGTGGGGTAAGTCCTTCCTTCTGGAACTTTTTGACATATACGAGGTCTCTGGGTGTAAGGGGTGATCAGATGATGGTGGGTTAGGAGCAGGGGTTGAGTTTGTTTCTCAAACGAGTGGCTGGATAAAATCTTGTACCTGTTGGAGAGATTGTAAGTACTGTAACAGGTTAGCGCAAGAGATTTCCGCCAAATGAACATCGTTTAACTTTGGTAAAATAGGGGGTGCTCTGCCAAGCACAATTTCATATGGGGTGAATCCTGCCCTATAAGGGGAGCATCTGGGTCTAAGGAGCATGAGGGGAAGGAGGTTAGTCCAACTTCCACTGGTCTTTAGAACGAGTTTTATAAGGGTGTCCTTTAAAATTCAGTTAATGCATTCAACCTGTCCAGAGCTCTGGGGCCTGTAGGCACAATGTAGTTTCCACTTGACATTTAGTGCCCCACTGACCACCTGAGTGATCGATGCGGCAAAGGCTGCACCATTATCTGATCCAATGGCAGCTGGCAGCCCGTACCGGGGAATGATTTCATTTAATAAAATTTTTACTACTGTAGAGGCAATTTCATTTCGAGTGGCAAATGCCTCAGTCCATCTAGGAAGTGTCTATCATTACCAGGAGATATTTAAATCCAGCCCAGTTTGGTTTTATTTCTGTAAAGCCTACTTCCCACCTCTCTCCCAGGCTGCACCCCCAGAGGCGGCAGCCCAGTTCAGGTTTTGGACCTTGCCTGACGTTTACTTGTGCACAGGCTATGCAGCTATTAGCTGCCTGTGCAGTCAAGTCTTGAAGGTGGGGGATTTTGAAGTGGTCCTGTAAAAGTTGTGCCAACTGGGTTCCTCCTAGACGTATGGTGGGATGAAGTTGGCCCACTAGGACCCTCCCTAGAGGCTCAGGCAGGAAGATTCTTGAGTCTGGGAGGATCCACCATCCCTTTTGGTTATTGCTGGCCTGAAGATCCGATGCTTGTCTTTCTTCCTCTGGACAACATGTCGGACGATGGGGCAGATCTGGCTGTGGGTAGGATATGACCAGCAGCATAGTCAGTGGGGTGACAGCCGCCCCTCAGGTTGCAGAGTCTGTTTTCCAATTTTCCCGGGCAATGGTCATTTCGTCTCCCTGGTGTCCTTTGCAGTGGATCACAGCGACCTGATGGGGAAGCCACACAGCCTCAAGGAGGGCCAGAATTTCTTCTTTGTTTTTGATAGATTTTCCTGCAGAAGTAAGTAGTCCCCTTTCCTGGTATATGGCCCCATGTACATACATGGTAGCAAAGGCATACCAGCTGTCAGTGTAAATGTTTACCCGCTTGTCTTTCGCCCAATGAAGGGCCTGGGTGAGGGCTATTAATTCATCCTTCTGTGCAGAGATGCCAACTAGTAGTGCTTGAGCTCAAATAATGTAGGTCTCGGTTGTGACAGCTGCACCGGCCTTGTGCACCCCCTGGTTGATGAAGCTGCTTCCATCGGTGAACAAAGTGGCATCCACTTGTTTCAGAGGGGTATCCTGCAAGTCTGGCCTGCCGGTTTCTGTGACCTATAGTATTTTTCGGCAGTCATGGATGGCAGCAGAGAGGTCCAGGCCTGGGAGCAAAGTTGCTGGATTTAGACAACACACAGGATGGAAAGTTAGCCTGGTCTGGTCCAGTAGCAGGCTCTGGTAATGTAGGACCTGTGAGTTTAACATCCATTTTCCCGAGGCACTTATGAGCAGGATTTCCACTGCATGGGTTGCTGTAACAGCCAATTCTTGGCCCAGGGTTAACTTATTGGCTTCCTGAACCAAGCTTGCAGTAGCTGCCACTGCCCATAGGCAGCTTGGCCAAACTGAGGCCACTGGGTCCAGTCTTTTTGATAAGTAGGCAACTGGCCGTCGCCATGGTCCCAGGGTCTGGGTGAGGAACCCCTTGGCTATGCCTTTGCTTTCATGGACAAACAGGTGGAAAGGTTTTGTCATATCCAGGAGTGCCAAAGCCGGTGCTTCAGTGAGAGCCTTTTTTAGGTTTTGAAAGGCGTGTTCCTCTGTTTCAGTCCAGACCAACTCCCCACTCCCACTGGTTGCAGTGTACAGGGGCTTGGCGATTTCTGCGAACCCCAGAATCCAGAGGTGACAGTATCCTGCGGACCCCAGGAATTCCTGCACATGTTTTTTTGTGATGGGGGTTGCAAGATAGCCAGTTTCTAAGCATTGGAAAGTGCCCGCTTTCCCTGGGTGAGTTCATATCCTAAATAACATACCTTTTGGAGGCAGATTTGGGTCTTTTTTGTTGAGACTCGGTATTCAAGTCCTTGGAGGGGGCATAACAAGTCTTTTGCATGTTGTAGGTGACTGTCGGCTGTTTCTGTGGCCTCCTCTTCAGGCTGACCAGTGGAGGAGAGGAAATGCTTTTGTGCTTCTCTGCAGATACAGTCCCTCTCCACCACAGTAAAAAAGGTGAGGAGGATTTGCTGACAGTCGTCCCAGGTAGGACGATAAGTCTGAAGTATGGATTCCACCAGAGAGGTCAGAGCCTGGGATTTTTCAGAAAATGACGAGTTCTGAGCTTTCCAATTATACAAGTCAGAGGTGGAAAATGTGACGTAAACCAAAAATGGGGTTGACCGCTCACCACCAGCTGGAGGTGGTGCTTCCCTTAGGGGGAGGAGGGAGGTAGCTTCCTCTCCCTGTTGTGACCAGAGCCTGGAAGCCACAGGCGGTGACTCAGCAGGGGCAACAGAAGTAATAGTAGGTGACCCTGTCGGGGCTGGTGGGTCGTAAGGCAGAGGAAGGAGGGGAAGAACTTCATCCTCCTCAGACGGAGGCAGAACTGGAGGGACTGAGGGTGGAGACTGAGTGGTACAGTTAAGAAGTATTTTAGAAGCAGGATCTTGAGCTGCACAGGATCGGAGCCACAGTGGTGGGTTAAGAACCAAGTTTAGCCACTGATCAATATACACGACTTGGTTGGGGTGACCCGGATTTCCTGTAACTACCCTCCAAACAGCCCAGATGATGTCAGGGTTCAGTGACCCTGTGTTCGGCCACTCCACATTAAAAGTTGGCCATTCCAGTTTACACAGGGTGCTGAGTCAGCCTTTGGAGAGGCAAACTCCATAATCACCCTCGAAACCCAGGGAAAAATTTTTAAGCATACATTGTAAAGTAGTAGGGGCTGAGGACAGGAACGGGAGGGTGCATTTCCCAACTTGGCTTACAAGAGAAAATTATACCCAACACGGGCAGAAATATTCCTCACCAGGAGGGGATGGTTGAGAGAACCTACAAGCCAGAAGGATTACAACCAAAAAGAGAACAAAAAGGGTCAGGGCTAAAGCTGCTTGCCACGTGGAAGAATCAGGTGAAATACTGGGCCGACGCCTGTCTTCCTCTGCGTCTGTAACCAATGCCTCTGGTGCCTCCACTCGTTGAAAGCCTGGAGTTTGAATTTTGCCCTCTCAGTGAGGGGAGAGAGGAGAGCAATAAGGGCCAGGTCCTGGAGTCTCTGTACCTGGGGAGAATGAGGGATTTCAGTGGTAGGGGGCAGGGAACAGGGTCTGGGGGTGGGGTACTTGATATCAGATTCCGTGTCCAGTGAGAACCATAGTTCACTGGGAAGGGCTTGGAAGGAGTTTAGAAGAGCAAAAGCTTGCCTTACATATAACTCAGACAGCCTGAGAAAGCTGGGGAAAGTGTTTGGGTGGCAGAACAGGTGTGCCAGCAAGTCAGCAGGGTGCCTGTTTTGGATCCACCACTTATTCACGGTGGGGGACAGCCAGAAGTTTGGCTGGGGACTGTGACAGTCCACTTGCCAGCAGTCTCTGTGGTGCCAGAACTTCCAGTCAATAAGGGGGTGAGGTTCACCATCTAATTCATAGCAGCACTTAATGGTTTTGAAACAGTACAGACAGCTTTTGGGTGACCATCCTAGGCGCCAGACAAGAGCCACTGTCCAGGGGGCGGGAGGTGTCTACCGATGGTAGAGAAAAAGGTTTTCCCCAGCTGCCTGGGACAATATCGGCGGCCAGACGTAAGACACCAAGACAGAGGACACACAGAAATGGGGAAAGGGGTACCCCATGAGGGACCACTCAGATGCCGTCCTGGCCGCTTCCCTTATTGGAATTTAGGTGCCTCTTGGCATCAGCAGGTCGGTATAATCCCACAACAAGGATTGGGTTCTAGTGGAACCTGATACCACCCTAAGCCATATGAGGTCGCCATGGACACGCAGGTGGGGGCCCTCTCGGACTGCATAGCTGTTCACTGTGGAGCCACAAATTGGAGATCCAAAGGCAGGCCCTTGGCCTCCTCATTCGCTCTACACATGCACACATACACTCATTCAGAGGCTAATACAGTTGTCATTAACCAAGCAAATTCAGTGACCAATGGTCCTGTGTTCCAGCATCCTGGATTTTGGACAGGATCAATGAAGGGGTGTCTCCGTCAGGGCTTGTTCCTTCCAGAAACCAGAAACTAGACAGAGCAGAGTCAGATCTGACTTACCTTCTCAGGACCTGAGACAATGGACTTGGGGCCAAATTTTGTGGGTGGCGGTGGAGGTCGATCCGTTCCTCTCTAGAGATGGTGATCTATGGGGCTCTAGAGCATCTCAGGGGGCACCTTCCCTATAATTCACCATCCGGGGAGGTCTGGAGCAAGCCTGGTCTGTGCTCAGTGGCAAATAATATCTCACTGGGGACTCTAAATGTTATACCTGAGCAAGTTTAAAACAGAAGTGCCATGCTCTGAGTTTGTTGAGAGTCCACCTTTAATGGCCGGCATCCGAGACTCAGCTAGAGCTCAAACCTCTCAGCCCAGAACAAAGGGCGGTCAACATTTTTATACAGGTTTAGGGTCAGGGGGTGGTGAGCAGATTATTACAGAAGCAGAAGGAGCAGATTAGGGGAAGAGGGGGATGCCTAACAAAAAAATTCTATTTGAAGTTGTTTTTTTACTCAGGATGTGGGGTAAGCAGTTACACAGTTGCAAAACAGAATGTACAGGATGTACAGGG
The DNA here is from genome assembly GCF_009761245.1 of Sapajus apella. Taxonomy (NCBI): domain Eukaryota; kingdom Metazoa; phylum Chordata; class Mammalia; order Primates; family Cebidae; genus Sapajus; species Sapajus apella. The sequence goes on along the minus strand of NW_022436941.1, from coordinate 26,698,874 downwards.
CCAGTGGGGCCTGTTTTTCAGAAAATTGGTTACAAAGATGCCAGGTGTCTCAAGCCACAAGCTCTCAGAACAGAATGTGGTACATAGCTCAGGATGGGCAAAATGGAGTTAGCAGGATTGTTTAAAATGTCTTCATTATAGCCAAGGTAGGGTATTTCAAGATCACTTGGCTCCCTGCCTTCAGCCCCCTTTTTTCAGGAGAATGGACAGTTGTGTCTCGCAGGCATTCCAGGTGCAAGCTAAAACGGCCCCCCAGTTTTGTGCTGGAAACCTGCGGCACTGGTGTTGTTGGCACCGGTGGGAATCTCTAGGTCTGTGGCCTGTAAAGACTGTGGGAAAAGCACAGTATCTAAGCCAGAGTGCCGGAGTGTCCAGAAGAGTCCCCAGTGACCTCCCTTGGGTAGGAGAGGTGTCCTCCCACCCCTTGCCCTTCTCAAGTGAGGCAGCACCCCACCCTGACTTGGTTTGCCCTCCTTGGGCTACACCCACTATCCAACCAGTCCCATTGAGATCAGTCTGGTACCTCAGTTGAAAATGCGGAGATCACTCACCTTCTGCGTTGCTCTCGCTGGAAATTGTGCTGTGGAGCTGTTCCTATTCAGCCATCTTCTCAAAATTTTTATTTTTTAAAGATGTATACTAAGGAATTCAGAGGTGTAATATCAAGATGTTATTGATTCACTTTAAAATATTTCAGCATAAACAAATAAAGTGAGTTTAAAAAATACATACTGCGCAAACCACAGTAGAATATAAGACTTTAAGGTAAGACATTTTCATCCCTTGCCAGCTACTATACTTCATTTAAGAAACGGCTCCTGGCTTGCTGCTGGATCCTGGTAGAGACTAAATGGATGACTCTGGTCATCAAGTTAGTATGTAACCTCAACTGTCAATCATATACTGGTGTTATTGAATCTATTGGACCATAAAATTGGACATGTCCAGCAACATTCCATTATAAAATGGAAGTTGAATACAGAGGCTAGGTCTGAGCAGTTCTGAAAGGAATAAAGTAAGCTGCATGACCAGGTGGCTCCGATTCTTGTGTGCCACCTGCTCCTGATGCTTTACTGCTTCCTTCTCAATTCACATCTATGACACCATAATCAAGTCTCTCTGGCCAGCTAAGGGAGAGGGAAAAGCGTGAGCCTAATTATAGGTATTTCTGCTCCATGTGCTAGGAAAAAGTCACTGTACTATCTCACCACCTGTGCTGGGAAGGGTGGGCAGTGATGAAGGGAAATTCTCCCAATGGGCAGAACTTAGAATGGTGGGTTGAATTGTCATTTGGTGTTAAAAGAGAGATGGCCTAAGGTTCAAATCTACACTGACTCCTGGGCAGGGGCTAACACACTGACCTACTGCTCAATGACTAAGGCAAATTGGAATATTGTTGACAAAGAGTTCTGAGGGAAAGATATAAATAATCGTCTCAGAATGGTCATGGAGTATGAAGATATCCATGTCCTATGTAACTGTGTGCCAGAGGGTATCTGCTTTGGAGGAGACCCTCAATAATCAGGCAGACAAGGCTACTCATCCTCTTGATATCAGTCTCTTTTCCCAGCCACCCTGGAACTTACTTAATGGATCCATGTACAAAGCAGCTATAGCAGCTGGGAAAGAGGCTATGCACTGGCTCTACAACATAGTCTTTTTCCTGCCTGGGCTGATCTGGCTACTCTTGTACTCAATGCCCAACCTTCTAAAAGCATAGGCTGATGCAAAGCCCCATGTTATGCCATTTATCAAGAGTCAAGCTGGTCACCTAGTAGCAGATTAATTATATTTTATCTCTGCCATCTTGCCACGTTTATCACTTTGTCCTTATAGGGAAGACTAATATTTCACAAGGGCTTCTCTTTTTTGCTTACAATATTCCTGATAGCACTATCATTTGTGGAATAACAGAACACCTTCTTTATTCATTCCCAACCGATCCCATGCAACATCACCTCTGACCAGGAACATATTTCATGTCAAGGGAGGTGAGGCAATGGACTCATTCTCATTACATTCACTGGTATTACCCTACCATTCCATAGAAGCTCACTTAATGGGATGATACCGTGCCTGGCAGAGGCTCAGTTATGGTGCTAGCAAGGGTAGACCACCCTGAAGAACTGAGATACTGTTCTGAAGGATGAGAGTTTTGCCTTAAACTAACAGCTGATATTTGGTGTTTTCACTGTATTCAGAATGCATGAGTCCAGGAAATAGGGGCAAGTGAGAGCAACCCCTTCCACTATTCTTAATAATTCACTTATATTTTGTTGCTTTCAATGCTATGACTGTTAGGTCTGGAGGTCTTCATGCCTAAATGTATTGGCCTGTTTTTACACTGCTATAAAGAAATCCCCAAGCCTGGGTCATTGATAAAGAAGAGATGTTTAATGGACTCATAGTTCTGCATGGCTGTGGAGACCTCAGGTAGCTTACAATCTTGGTGGAAAGAAAAAAGAGAAGTGAGCACCTTCTTCATAAAGCAACAGGGGAAGGACTGGGTGAAGGGGAAGTGCCACATTTTAAACTGTCAGATCTCATTAGAGCTCAATCACTATCACTAGAACAGCATGGGGGAAACCACCTTACCTCCATAATCCAATCAGCTCTCACCAGGTGCCTCCGTCTACACATGGGGATTATAATTCAAGATGAGATCTAGGTGGGGACACAGAGCCAAACCATATCACCAAGGGAGGACTGCTTCCACAAGGAAACATAGTCTTCATTCTGATTAACTGAAAAATGAGCTTGTCTCATGGCCATTTGAGGCTTTTCATGCTGATGAACCAACAGAGAGATGTGTCACTGTATGAGCTTGGGTAACTGATCTTAATTTCCAGGGGAAATTTGTTTTTCTGCTACGTAATAGGGGCAAAGAAGACCCTTGTGTTTTGAACCTAAGAGAATGACTAGATTGTCTCTTACATTCCCTTGTCCAGTAGTATAGGTCAATGGAAAATTTTGGCAGCCCAATAAAGATGTGACTATTTGGTATACAGTTTTTACTAGAATCAAGTTTTAGGTCTTTCCCTATAGAGGACTATATCCAGCCAACGTGCTGACATAAGTTGATAGAATCATGGAATGAGTGACTGAAAAAGGCAGCCATAATTACCAACTTAGGTATTGGCAGCAACTGCATGGGTAGAAATTATAATTACTAATTTTCCCTACATTCACACTCTTATCTTATACAATGAACATTTATAATAGTGATATTTTGGTTTGATTTGGGAGTATGGCCAAATTAACATCACTTTGCACTACTTTGGGAGCTGAAGAATATATGTGTCCCTTTTATTGAGGGCATACATTTTTCACTCATTTGAAGAACAAAAATGGACTAAGAGGAGAAAAGGGATGGACCCTGAAGTATACCTGCCATCTGCCACTTCAGCACTTTCTACATCCTTCCCCACACTTCTCTATATCATGGGAAGCTGACCTACATGAATTATATTAAACAAATCTTCTTAACCTCTGGGGTTAATGGAACGTTAAGGAGGAAGAGAGGAAAAGAAAGTTTATAATCTTTATGCTCCTATCCCCTTCCCTACAGGAGAGAGCCTCTGGCCTCCTGGTTCTCTTCACTACTCCCAATAGTCATTTTGCCTGACTGACTCCCTTTGAGTGCTGGTAACCTCTTCCTTCACTTGGGACCTGTGCTTGGTAACAACGTCACTATTACTAATCCTGTGGTATTCCATATCTTTCATGTTTTCACTACACTCTGCCCTTGTCTTGTAAATGGTCCTTTTTATGATTCCTCCTCAAATTATCCTAATTTGGTGCCATCAGTTTCCTGCTGATATCCTGATAGATACAATGCGTGATATTATGGCATATTCGTATGTTGATCAGAATGACCCTAGTACAGAGGGAAAGCTTGATGATGATAAGAGAAAATAATACTTGAAAGAGAGAAGATCTTAAGTGGGTGAGGGGATGGGAAGCAGTGGCAGTTTCATTGTAATGAGGAGCAGGGAAAACCCATCCATTGCTAATGAGAGAGAAGAAAGATTATGGGTAGAAGTACAGGTAGGTTGACGGATTTGTTGTTAGGCAAGATATGAACACCTTTTTTGATTGTTTCCATTTTTTCAGTGAATGAAAAAAAGTAAATTTGTTAGCAAAGACTTTAAAAAGCACTAACTATAAAGGAAAATGATAACTTGGGCATCATTAAAATTAAGAATGTTTGTTTGCTATAGTTTGAATATGTCCCTTCCAACATTCAAGCATTGCCAATGTGATAGTGTAAAGAGGCAGGGCCATTAAGAGGTGATTAGTTCACGAGGGCTCCTCCTTCATGAGTGGGAATGAGGTGTTCTTCTAAAAGAAGATTCACACAGCATTCACTCCTTCTTGCCCTTCTGCCTTCGGCCATGTGAGGACACAGAATTCCTTCTCTTTGGATGAACCATCTCAGAAGCAGAAAGCAAGCCTCACTAGACAACTGAGCCTGGTGGCACCTTGATCTTGAATTCTTAGCTTCCAGAACTGTGAGAAAATAAATTTCGGTTGTTATAAATTACCCAGCTCAGATATTCTGTTGTAGCAATACAAACAGGCTAAGACATTGTTCACCAAAAGACAGCATTGAGAGGGTGAAAAGATACGGTTTAAACTGGGAGAAGAGATTTACAATATATATAAACATTAAAGAATACATATTCAGGATACATAGAGAACTACAAACAAGAAGGGGAAAACAGTTAAAAATAGGTGGAATACTTAAACTGGCACTTGACAAAAAATATCCAAATGGCTAAACACATACGGAAAAATGCTCAATATCATTACTCATCGGAAAAAATCAAATTAAAATTCACATTGAAATACCACTACATTCAAATACTAATGATTACAATTTAAAAGACTGATATAATAATTACAGGTGTTGATGGGGAGTTGGACTTATACCTGTGGAGTTTAGTCAGTTGAGTCTTACAGAGGGATAGAGGTAGGGGGATTGAGACCATGTATCAAGAAGTGGTTCTAACAATGGTGTGGAATCTAAATAAGGACAGTGGGAAGTGAGTACCTGAGGAGGATGATGCACAGGTGAAAAGATCAGTGATGGGAAGTCAGATGGTCAAAGAATGTTTGGCCTTAACTCACTGCTTCTACTTAGTATTAAAGAAATTTCCATTTCTTCAGCTTCCCTCTATGAATTGCACCTCAGGGAGACAGGGACATTATACCCAAAATCTTTAGAGTATCTAAGAAGAGATATCCCAAAATGCTTTTTTGCCCTTAGGGATACTTTGTCCCGCTTGAATAGATGTGTGCCTTTTCTACGTCAATCAGTCTGCCTGAATCTTAGGCATTAATTTCACAGGAAAACAGTTGTGCAGTAACTTCTTTTCCTGATGATGTGATAAGTTAATGGGAGGTGACTTTAAAAATAGGAAAACCATCTTCAGTACTCATTTTATATAAACATAAACATTCACCTGGTGTTAAAAAGTGAATGAATAATTTATATAATAAAGAAAGAGCTACTTTCATTATTGTTCTGAAGAGAGTCTCATGGATGTTAGACAGGCTGCCAGGCTAACATATTGGCTTTTAAATTATTTCACTGTTCAACCAGGAAAATGGTTTTATGTGTTTTTTTCTTCCCCAAATACAATAAAGAATGAAAGACAGACAATCTGGCTCGTAAATACATAATGAACACTGACTAGAAAAGATGAGTCCAGTAGCACCTCAAAGAGTAAATCAACTATAAACTATTCTCTCATTAATTTTCTGCACTGTAATATGCCATTGCTGTGAATTTGGGGCAACATAAAGATGAACTTTTTGTTACATTTTAGATTCAGGGGTGTATATGTGTTTGTTTCATGGGTATATTGCATACTGGTGGGGATTGAGCTTCTAGTGTTCCTATAACCCAAAGAGTAAACATTGTACCCAATAAGTAATTTCTTAACCCTCACCTTCCTTGCACCCTCCACCCTTTTTAAGTCCCCAGTGTCTACTATTTCCATATTTATGTCCATGTGTACCCATTGTTTAGCTCCCAATTATAAGTAAGAACATGCAGTATTTGGTTTTCCATTTCTCCATTAGTTAACTTAGAATAATGGCCTCCAGCTCCATCCATGTTCTGCAAAGGACATGATTTAATTCTGTTTTATAGCTGCACAGTATTCCATGATATGTATATACTACATTTTCTTTTTTCAGTCAACCATTGATGGACACTTAGTTTGGTTCCATGACTTTACTCCTGTGAATAGTGCTGCACTGAACATAAGCATGCAGGTGCTTGTTTTTATAATATAATGATTTCTTTTACATTGGGTACATATCCAGTAGTGGGATTACTAGGTTGAATGGTAGTTCTATTTTGAGTTATTTGAGAAATCTCCATGTGGTTTTCTATAGAGGCTAAGCAAATTTACATTTCCACCAACAATGTATAAGCATTCCCTTTTCTCTGCATCCATGTCAAAATCTGTTGTTTATTGACATTCTGACTGGTATAAAATGATATCTCAGTCTCATTGTGGTTTAATTTTGCATTTATCTGATGATTAGTAATGTTGAACATTTTTTTCATGTGTTTGTTGGCTGCTTGCATTTCTTCTTTTGAGAAATGTCTGCCCATGTCCTTTGCTCACCTTTTAATGCGGTTGTTTGTTTTTTCTTGTTGAATTGTATTCCTTGTAGATTCTGTATATTAGTCCTGTGTCAGAGGCATAATTTGCAAATATTTTCTCTCATTCTTTAGGTGGTCCATCTGCTGGTTATCTCTTTTGCTGTGCAGAAGCTTTTTAGTTCAATTAAGTCCTGTTTGTCTAGTTTTTGTTTCCATTGCACTTGCTTTTGGAGTCTTGATCATAAATTCTTTGCCTAGGCCAATATTCAGAAGAGTTTTTCTAGTTTTTTTTCTAGAATTTGTAAAGTTTTGGGTCTTACTTTTAAATCTTTAATCCATCTTGAGTTAGTTTTTGTATATGGTGAGAGATAGGGGTTGAATTTCATTCTTCCCCATATGGCTAGCCGATTTTCCCAGCACCATTTATTGCATAGGAAGTCTGTCCCTCATTGTTTATTTTTGTTAACTTTGTCAAAGATCAATGTGCCTTTATATCTGGGTTCCCTGTTCTGTTCCATTGATCTATGTGTCTATTTTTGTGCAAGTACTATGTATGCTGTTTTAGTTGCTAAAGCCTTGTAGCATAATTGGAAGTAAGGCAATGTGATGCCTTGGATTTGCTCCTTCTCCTTGGGATTACTTTGGCTATTCAGAGTATTTTTGGGTTTTATATGAATTTTAGAATAGTTTTTTCTAATTCTGTGAAAAATGACATTGATAATTTGATAGGAATAGTATTGAATCTATAGATTGCTTTGGGGGTAGTATTGTCATTTTAATGATATTAATTCTTCCAGTGCATAACTATTGAATGTTTTTAAATATGTTTGTGCCATCTGCAATTTCATTCATTAGGGTTCTGTAGATTCCTTGTAGAGCTCTTTCACCTCCTTGGCTAAATGTATTCTTAGATATTTTTGGGGGTTTGTGTCTATTGTAAATGGGATTGAGTTCTTGATTTGATTCTCAGCTTGAATGTTACTGGTGTATTGAAATGCTACTAAATTTTTTACATTGATTTTGCATCCTGAGACTACTGAATTTGTTGATCAAGTTTAGGAGTCTTGCAAAGAAGTCTTTAGGATTTTCTAGGTATGCAATTTTGTCATCATAAACAGAGTTAATTTGACCTCCTCTTTTCTAATTTGGATGCTATTTCTTTCTCTTGCCTGATTGCTTTGGCTAGTACTTTCAGTACTATGTTAATAGGAGTAGTGACAGTTCCAGTTCTTAGGGGAAGTGCTTTCAACTTTTCCCCCTTCATTATAATGCTGGCTGGGGATTTGTCATACACAGCTCTTACCATTTTGAGGTACATTCTTTTGATTCCTAGTTTGTTGAGTGTTTTTTACCATGAAACAATATTAGATTTTATCAATATATTTCCTGCATCTATTATGATTATATGGTTTTCATTTTCTGTTCTCTTTATGTGATGAATCATGTTTATTCATTTGTGGATGTTGAGCTATACTTACATTCCTGGAATAAAACCCACTTGATCATGTGCTATTCGATTTGATTTGCTAAAATTTGTTGAGGATTTTGTATCTATGTTCATCAGGGGTATTGGCCTGGAGTTTCCTTTTTTTTAATATGTCCTTGCCTGATTTTGTTATCAGGGTGGTATTAGTCTCATAGAATGAGTTAGAGAGTACTCTCTCCTACTCAGTTTATTGGAATAGTTGCCACAAAATTTTTATCAGCTCTTTTTTTTATGTCTGGCAAAATTTGGCTCTGGGTTTGTGTGGTCCTGGGTTTTGTTGTTGTTGGAAGTTTTAAAATTATTTATTTGATTTCATTATTTATTATTTGTCTGATCAAAATTTATATTTCTTTCTGGCTCAATCTTGGGGCATTATTTGTTTCCAGGAATTTATCCAGTTCCTTTAGGATTTGTAGTTTGTGGGGGTAGAGGTATTCATAGTAGTGTCTAATAATCTTTTGTATTTCTCTGGTATCAGTTGTGGTGTCTCATTTCTTATTGCACTTATTTGAATCATCTCTCATTTTTTCTTGGTTAACCCAGCTAACATTTCTGTCAATTTTGCTTATCCTTTCAAAAAAACAATTTTTGTTTCATTGATACACTGAATAATTTTTTTGGTCTCAATTTTATTTAGCTTTGTTTTAATCTTTGTTATTTATTTTATTTGGCTAGCTTTTGATTTGGATTGTTCTTGTTTTTCTAGTTCCCCAAGGCTTGACATTAGGTTGTTAATTTGAGCATCTTTTCAATGCTACAAACTTCTCCTTTTCCAATTGGGAAATTCAATGTGGCATTTAATGCTATAAATTTTCCTCTTAGCACTACTTTTGCTGTATCCCAGAGGTTTTGGTGTGTTGTGTCTCTATTTTCATTTTTTCTTTGATTTTTTTTTAAATTTTTGCTTTCATTTTGTTGTTTACTCAAAGATCGTTCTGTACCAAGTTGTTTAACTCTGACATATTTGTGTAGCTTTAAGAGTTCTTATTGGTATCGTTTTCTAATTTTATTCTACTTTGGTCTAAGAAGATACCCAATATGATTTTGATGTTTTGGGTTTATCGATATTTGCTTTATGGCCAAGCATGTGGCTTATTTTGGTGAATGGTCCAGGTTGAGGTGAGAAGAATGTACATTCTGTGGTTGTTAAATAGAATGTTCTGTGAAGGTCTGTGAAGTCCATTTAGTCTAGAATCCAGTTTAAGTCCAGAGTTTCTTTGTTGATTTTCTGACTTGATGGTCTGTCTAGTTATGTCAGTGGGGTGTTGAAGTCCCACACTTTTATTGTATTTCTAGTAATATGTTTTCATACATCTAGTAGTATTTGTTTTATGAATCTGGGTGTTCTGATATTGGGTGCATACATACATATGTATTTAGAATAGTTTTGTCTTCTTAGTGTATTGAACCCTTCATCATTATATAATGCCCATCTTTTTTTTTTCTGTTGTGGATTTAAAATCTGTTTTATCTGGTATGAAGATGGCTACTCTTGCTTGCTTTTGTTTTCCATTTGTGTGATGTATCTGTTTTTTCATACTTTCAGAGTTACATCTCTGGTTCTTTCTTAGAGGAAAAAGATAAGCTGTCCCTCCTTATTTTTCGATTTTGCTTTTATTTGGATGGGACTTTTCCCTGTTGAGGAGGTGTCTATAATATATGATGTTGTGTAGGGTTCTGTGGCTTTGGTTCCGGGTCTTTTCAGTGGCTGAGAGTCTTTCTACATTTCTTGTTTATAGCTAGCCTTTGCATGGTGGCTTTTCCAAAACCTGGATATAGCAGTGATGTTCTGGGTGTGTGAGCAGGTTCACTGCCTTCTGTGAGGCCAGGGTGGCAGATGTCTCAGGAAGCTTATCTCATTCCCCAATGCTGTGTGCTCATGGAGCAAATTTCCTGTTGTGTCATTCAACCTCCAGGATAGTAGGTGATGCTCATGGGTAATAGCTGGCTACTGGCAATGTGGCTACTTGATCCTTGTTTACTAGGACTCTCTGTTGCCTCAGGCAATAGGCTGATCTATGCTCTGAGCTGCCTCCTTAGCCCCAGAGTGGGGGGGCCAAGATGGGAATGGCTATACTGGGCAGGCCTACCTACAAGTCCCCCAGTGGCAGGCATAAGCACAAGTTCTGAGGGGATGTCTTGTGTGCGGCCACCAGGTGCTCAGAGGTGTGTCTCAGCATGGAATTGACAAACCTCTGCTGCCCCAAGTTTTCTGCATGAGAAATGGAGGCAGCCTAAACTCCTAATCTAGAAGAATGTCTGCTCCAAATACTTGGAGTCTCGGCATAATGCAGAGGATATGCCACTGCACCAAGGTCTTTGCAAGAGAAGGGAGGAGCAGCTCAGGCTCCTATTCAGGTGAGTAGGTACACCAAATGCCTTGGAGTATATCCTGGTGAGGAGTGAGAGAACTGCCACTGCAGCAATGTCTTTGCAGGGGACAAGAGGGACAGCTCAGGCTACTAGTCCAGGTGAGTGGGTATTTCAGTTGCCTGGAAGGATATCCCCCAGTGCGGCGAGGAGTGACCCATGGTGAAACAGTGTCTTTGCAGGAAAGTCAGGGGCAGCTCAGGCAACAAATCCTGGAGTGGGGAATCACTAAATGCCTATGAATATGCCCAGGTGTGGGGTGTGGCAACACCATTGCACCAAGATCTTGGGACAGGAAGGGTGAGGTGCCTGAGGCTGCTAATTCAGCTAAGAGTGAGTGCTCTGACTGCCTGGAGTACCACCTGGTCATAGGGTGGAGAGGACTCCTCTGTACCACAATCTCAGGGGAGAAGGCTGGACACCCAATAATGATCATGCAGACAGGTTCCAGGTTCCAGGGCTGTCCCAGGCTGCAAGTCTTGCCATCCAGGAGAAACCATGGCTTCAGCAATTTTTCTCCCATTCCAGTCTTGCAATGGAAGAGAGCCCAATTCCAGCACCTACTGCTGGGGCATTTTCCATACTTATCACTCAATTCTGGCTGTGGTGGTCCTTTCCCTGCTCTAGAGCAAGCACTCTAATCTCTGGGCCAAGGTTTAAATGCCCGTGTAGTGGTGCTCCCAGACTGCCAAACAATGGCAGACGTTTTATGTGCTCAGATTAAAAATGGCATACTGCTCTCAGTCCTAGGTCTGGGAAACTGCCCACAGCTTTTCCTGGTGTATTGCCTTCTCAGTATCTCCTAGCTTCTCTACAAGGTAGCTCCAGGGCTTGAGAGAAACAAGGTGCTCTCCCTTGGAGTGGGTTGCATGGATCCCTAGTGGAAGGGTGAGTCACAGAGGAACACTCTCTGCCCTTCTCATGTACAGGGGCTTCACTCACTTTTCTCAGCCGAATGCTGTCTCAGGGACTGCTTGCTCACCTTCTTCTGTATGGGATCTGGAGTGTCTTTTTCTATTCCAGTGTGAGTTCTTCTTTTCCTTCTTGAACTCAAGCTCACAGTTTATCGTTATACATTATTTCCCTATTTCCAAGGGCCTGAGGCATGCTAAAAGCCTCAAATTTTCTATCTTGGAAAAAAAGTTTTATCTTAATGAAGGTTGGGAGGCAAAAGACAAAAAAGGACACAGACTGAAAAAAAATATTTACAAACCTGATAAAGGACTTGTATCTAGAATATACAAATAACTCTTAAAGTCAATATTAAGAATATAAGCAACTTAAAACTTATTATTTGCATCTCAAATGTTTAGTGAGGGAAACTTTCTCCTTTGCTGTTGATTTTTGCTTCTTTTCAGTGGCAAGAAGAATGTAGTCTCTTCCAATATCTCTCCTAAATGCACAGTAGAGTCAATAAGGGAGGTTTCAGACTCAGGTACCCAGACTGCCATCTTTTTGGAAACCCCTTAGGATAGAACATTTTCTCTGTTTATCATCAGTTGGGATAAGACAGTACAGTAGTCCCCCACACCCCACCATTCACAGTTTCAGTTACCCACAGTCTAACAAGATCTAAAAATAATAAATAAACAATTCCTAAGTTTTCAATTTTGCATTATTCTGAGCAGTGTGATGAGATCTAGTGCCTTCACACTCGGTCCCTCTCTGAATGTGAATCATTCCTTTGTCCACAGTATTCACATTGTATAAGCTACCTGCCTGATGTTATTAACATCATCTGCTCCTTATGTCCAACCATCGACATCATCATGGCTCAATGATCCAGGGTCACCAGAAGCAGATGATCTTCCTTCTGACCATAGGTCAGAAGGTCAGTAGTAGCTTAATTCCACATCACAATGCCTAAGTCATTCAGCTCACTTTATCTCCTCATGTGGGTGTTGTATCATCACAAGAAGAACGATGAATATAGTACAATGAGACATTTTGAGAGAGACCACATTCAAATAACTTTTATTATAATTGTTATAATTGTTCTATTTTATTATTAATTATTGTTGTTCATCTCTTACTGTGCCAATTTATAAGTTAAACTTTATTGTAGTATGTATTATAGGAAAGAACATAGTATATATAGGGTTTGGTACTATCCATGGTTCAGCATCCACTGGGGATCTTGGTCTATTATCCCAATAAGGAGGGATGACTAATATATTTGTTAAAATGTTTTCACTGTTCTGCTCTAATTTAAGCTAAAATAACAAACTTTCTCTAGATCTTGATAGTACTTCTTCTTGAAACTCTCCTTTCTGACTTGATTCAACTTAAGGCCTGGTACAAAAGCAGTAGATTTGAGTGCCTGGAGGGGTCATAGGCAGAGAAATCCTGTGGCGCTTCACTGAGGGGCACTACCTCCATAAGATTCTTGAAGGGGCCTCCTGATTCTTCTAACCCTGGTAAAACTTAATGGCAAGCTGCATTTGTGGGTAAAGTTCTTTTGCTTTTTCGTTGTTTGGAGAGAGCTGCTGCTTGTGAAATGTAGAGAATGGAACAGCTCACTAGAAAGGTAAGAGGTTTCTGTTTTACATTCCTGGCCTACAAGTGTGGAACATGCTGTGCCTCCAGGTTTGCCACAGGGGAGAGATCCTGGGATTGGAAGCTGCTCAAGTATGGAAGAGACAGGACCATAAGCAGGCAAAGAGAATTTACAGTTTGTACAAGGGGACTCTGTAACCTGTAAGAGCAGGACCTAACTGATCAGGACAGATGATTTCAAATAAACTAGAATTAATGGAAGGGAATTTAAATAAAAAAACTGTGGGAACTTTCAAGGAGATAAAATTAGAACATTAAAAGTACTTTGGGAACAAAATACAGTGTTTTTTGCTTTTGAAAATTCAATAGATGAGCTTTAAAAAAACAATGATTTCTCCAGGGCACAGAAGAGGTACTTTACAAGAAATATCTCACAACAGAGAACTAAAATATAAAGGTAGCTATCAGGTAGGAAATGATAGAGGTTGAAAGATGGCTCTGTGAGAATAATGCCAAAAATTCTGAAATCTAAAGATGTAGAAAGATTCTTAAAAAGATTCTAGGCCAGGCGCCGTGGCTCACACCTGTAATCCCAGTACTTTGGGAGGCCGAGGTGGGTGGATCACCAGAGGTCAGAAGTTTGAGACCAACCTGGCCAACATGGTGAAACCCTGCCTCTACTAAAAATACAAAAATTAGCAGGGTGTGGTGGTGCGTGCCTGTAATCCCAGCTACTCAGGAGGCTGAGGCAAGAGAATCATTTGAACTCAGGAGGCGGAGGTTGCAGTGAACCGAGGTCGTACCAGTACCCTCCAGCCTGGGCAACAAGAGCAAAACTCTGTCTCAAAAAAAAAAAATTCCAGTGGGATGTGGGTAGTGGGGTATATAAGATATATTATTCATATATGAAAAAAATATCCAAATAGATTAGGATATCTTATCAGCAGCACTGGAAACCAGAAGACAATGGAACTAATGGTAAGAATCATTAAGAGTGAAGAACCAATTATTGTAATCCAATAATTCAATTTCCAATTGATTTCTCATTCATCCATGAGGCAAATATGGTAGGTGGCTTCTAAAGACGAGTCCTCAACATTTTAACTTCTAGCTATTTAATCATATGTTAATCTTGATGTTGATGTGAATGGATGTTGCTAATGTAATTAAGGACCCAAACTAGTTGACTTTAAGATAATGGAGATTATATATGTGAGGCTGACCTAATCAGGCGAGCCTTTAGAAACAGAGTTCTATTGGCTGTTAGCAGAAGGTAAGTAAGAGAGTCACACCATTGCTGGCTCTGGAGATGAACAAGCGGCACTTGCCACATAATGTGGGTAACTTTAGAGAGCTGAATGTGGTCCCTGGCTGATAGCAGGAAAATAAGGACCTCATTCTACGGCAAGGAACAGAATTTGGCCACCAACTTGAATAAGCTTAGAATTAGATTCTTATCTCTTCAGATAAGAGCCCATCTCGGCTAACACCTTGATTTCCTCCTTGTGGAACCTTAAGGAGAGATTTTGGTCAAGACTTCCTGGATTTCTGACCTGTGTAACTTTGAGATAATAAATGGGTGTTATTTTAAATTGCAAGAGTTTTCTATTAATTTGTTATGCAGTGACAGAATGTAAAAGCATTTTGAGACATGGTTGTTTTTATTATAACCAAATACCCTGCCTTGAAGGAAACTCTAAATGAAGTACTGTCATAAAATGCTCATTGAATCAAAACAGAAATCTCAAGATAGGTGAGAGGAAGAGATAAGAAAACAGGGATGAGAGCAAGAAGTCTTTCATAATAATGATTAAACATACATGAAATTGAAATTTTTAAGACGAGAGTTTAAAGATTAATGAGATAGCCTAGTACTTAAAGTTCTAAATTATTTCAACAAAATGCAAGATTCAAAAGGGGGATTGGTGGTGACGTATAAGTCTACCTTCATACATATTTTATTCTGGTCAGTGAGAATAGGGACTGAAGAGCAGGGAGAAGAGTCAAGTAAGACTTCTGTTGAGAGTAGAGGTGGAATGAAGAAACAGTTCATTAATGCAGTAAAAGCAAGGAAAAGGGAGAATATAAAACTACTAACTTTATTAAATATTAAAAATAAAATAAGATGGAGGAGATAAAGTCATATACAAGTATATTTGTTGTTACAATAAATGAGAAGCGCCAAATTCCCCTGCCAAATTTCTCTATCAAGAGACAGACTGTCAGAGTGAGTTAAAAGTCCAGTACCTATGTCATTTGTAAGAAATACATTTAAAACACCATGATAAGGAAATGCCAAATATAAAAGATTAAGAAAAGAAATTTAAGATAAACTAAAAGAAAACAGGATTATAACTGATATGACAAAAGAAACTTCAAGGCCAAAAACACTTAATGAGACAAAGAAGGATATTATGTATGGATAAAATTTACAATCCACTAACCTTAATCACTAAGAGCCACTGAGTATATAAAGCAAAAATTTCTCAAAATACAAACAGATCAAGAGGAAGACAAAATTATACCTCTTACTATGTATCTTTCAGAATTTAATGAATCTAGCAGACAGAAAAGTAATCATGGATATGGAAGGTTTAAATAATATAACCAACATAACTCTATATTTTTGTAACTATACGTAGAGAAAAGGACAGTACAGTTACAAGATTTTGCATACCACAAATAGAAAATATAGTGCTTTATTTTCTTGTGCTCATGCTCCCTCTTCCATGGCACCTTGCAGGGTAAGACCCACTGGTTTGAAACTCCAGCCAGCCACCAGTAACAGCATTCCCTGCACCTCCCTGAGATGAAGCTCCTAGAGGAAGAGGCAAGCTGCCATCTTTGTTGTTTTGCAGCCTTAGCCATTATTGCCCTCAGTACAGGTGCCCTACAAAAAAGTGGTCAGACTGCTTTTTTTATGTGGATCCCTGAGCCTGCTTCTCCTCACTGGGCAGGACCGCCTGAATGAGTCACCAGCCACCCTTGCTGATGCTTCCCAGCTGGGAGTGGTCTGAGCCTCCCTGGGATGGAGCTCCCAGAGGAACAAATAAACCACCATCTTTGCTGTTTTGCAGCCTTAGCCATTGTTGCCTGTGGAATTTGGAGAGCCTGAAGTAACTGGGGACTGAAGCAGACCCTCAAAACAGCATAACTGCTCTATGAAAAAACACCCAGACTGCTTTTTCATGTGGGTCCTCAATCCTGTTCTTCACCGGAAGGGAACCCTCGACCAGGGTGTCCAGCTACCCCTGCTGGTGTTTTCCAGCCAGCAGCAGTTTCAAACCTCCTTAGGACAGAGCTCCCAGAGAGATGAGTGAGTTGCCATCTTTGCTGTTTTACAGCCTTCACTGTTGATAGCTTCTGGTGCTGGAAAATCTGAGGGGACTAGGGACTGGAGTGGACCACCAGCATACTTCAGCAGAAAACTGGCCAGACTGTTTGTTACGTGGGTCCCTGAACCTTATCTCCTCGATGTGTGGGTCCTCTTGGCCTGGATCTCCAGCCACCAACCAGGTCTATCTAGCCAGAAGCAGCTCTGCTACTCCCTGGGACAGAGCTCGTGATGCAAGGGACAATTTGCCATCTTTTCTGTCTCACAGCCCTTGTCATTGCTGTCTCCAGGCTTTGGAGAGTCTCTGGGGACAATGGGCTGGTCTAGACCCACAGCATAAAGCACCCACCTCACAAAAAAGTGGCCAGACTGTTCTCCACACAGTTCCCTGTCATTGATTTTTCTCACCCAGTAGGGCCACCTGACCTGGGACTGTAGCACACCCACCCTGCCCCTGCCTAAGCATTTCAATTAGAGTCAGCCCAAGAGTTAAAGGAATACCCGCATACAGAAATGATAAGGAACCAGTGCAAGAACTCCAGCAACTCAAATGGCCAGAGTGTCTTATGTCCTCCTAAAGGCTAAACTAGTTTTCCAAAAAGGGTTCTTAACCAGACTGAGTTGGCTGAAATGACAGGAAGAGAATTTAGAATATGGATAGAAATTAAGATCATTGAGATTCAGGAGAAAGGGAAAACCTAACCCAAGGAAACTAAGAATCTCAACAAAACAATACAGGAGCTGAGAGACAAAATAACCAGTATTAAAAAAGAACCTAACTAATCTGATAGAGCTGAAAAACACTCTAAAAGAATTTCATAATGCAATCACAAGTATTAACAGCATAATAGACCGAGATGAGGAAAGAAGCTTGGAACTTGAAGACTGGCTGTCTGAAATAAGATGGTCAGACAAAATTCTTTTTTAAAAATCATTGAAAGGGAATGAAGAAAACATCCATGAGATATGGGGTTATGTAAAGGGGTCAAATTTACAAATCACTGGCATTTCTGAAAGAGACAGGGAGAAAGCAAATATCTTGGAAAACATATTTCAGTACATAATCCATAAATACTTCCCTAACTTCACGGGAGAGGCTAAGAGTCAAATTCAAGAAATACAGAGAATCTCCGCAAGATTCTACACAAGAAGATTATCCCCAAGACACATAATCATCATATTTTCCAAGGTTGGAATGAAAGAAAGAGTATTAAATGCAGCTAGAGAGAAAAGGCTGTTCACCTACAAAGGGAACCCCAACAGGATAATAGCAGGCCTGAATGGCACTGAGATAACTGGCTAGCCATATGCAGAAGATTGAAACTGGACCCCTTCCTTACACCATATATGAAAATCAACACAAGAGAGCTTAAAAACAAATGTAAAACACAAAACTATAGTAACTCTAGATGACAACCTAGGCAATACCATTCTGGACATAAGAACTGGCAAAGATTTCATGACTAAGACACCAAAAGCAATCACAACAAAGCAAAAATTGACAAATGGGATCTAATTAAACCTAAGAGCTTCTGCACAGCAAAAGAAACTACCAACAGAGTGAATAAACAACCTCCAGAATGGGAGAAAATATTTGCAAACTACACCTCTGACAAAGGTCTAATATCTAGTATCTACAAGGAGCTTAAACAGATTTACAAGAAGAAAACCACCCATTAAAAAGTGGGCAAAGGACATGAACAGACACTTTTAAAAAGAAGACATACATGCCACCAAAACAGCATGAACAAAAGCTTAGTATAACTGATTAGAAAAATTCAAATCAAAACCATGATTAAATACTATCTCATACCAGTCAGAATGGCTATTCTTAGAAAGTTAAAAAAATAAATGGATGCTGGTGAGGTTGTGGAGAAAAAGGAATGCTTATATACTGTTGGTGGGAGTGTAAATTAGTTCATGTATTGTGGAAGACAGCATGGCAGTCCCTCAAAGAGCTAAAAGCAGAACTAACATTCAATCCAGCAATTCTATTACTGGATATATACCCAAAGAAATATAAATAATTCTACCATAAAGACGCATGCACATATGTGTTCATTGCAGCACTATTCACAATAGCAAAGACATGGAATCAACCTAAATACTCATCAATGGCAAGCTGGATAAAGAAAATTTGATACATATACACCATGGTGTACTATGTGGCCATAAAAGAATGAGATTATATCCTTTGCAGGAACATGGATAGAACTGGAGGCCATTATCCTTAGCAAGCTAATGCAAGAATAGAAAATCAAATACCATATGTTCTCATTTATAACTAAAAGCTAAATGATGAGAACACATGGACACAAAGAGGGGAACAGCATACACTGGGGCCTACTTGAGGGTGGAGGGTGTGAGGAGGGAGAGGATCAGAAAAAATAACTGTCGAGCCTGGTACCTGGGTGATGAAATAATCTGTATGACAAACTCAAATGACTCATGTTTACCTATGTAACAAACCTGCACATCCTGCACATATATTCCTGAACTTAAAATAAGTTTTTAAAACATAGTAATAAAATTTGCCTCACAATTGAAGAAAAGATACAGCAAATATTCTTAAATTTCCATGTATATTACTATATAGTATGAAATGTGGATTCAAAGTCAGCTTGGCTTACTCTTATACTATGGCATAATAGATCTAGGAATAGCTCCAACATTTGAATTCAATTATCAAAATACAAGTTGACCAACAAGCTAATAAAATGTAACCTTGTCAAAGCAAATTCACTACGTATAAATTAAATAGCTTCCGTCTCTCCATTTTAATCAATTTGCAAGGATGACATTTTAGATAAAGCCATCATTAAATTATAAGTTAATAACTTTTCATGTGTTAGAATGGCAAATGTTAATTTTGTTGTAACCCTAATACTTTTCGAAATAAATCACTGCTTTCTAGAAAGTATAATTTTCATATGGGTTAGCATTTTACTTTTGCAGAATGTCATTTCTCTAAGTTGTATGTCTCACACTTGCTGTGGGTGAGTAGTTGTTTCTTTTGGTAAGGGGTTTTTTATTTTTTATTTCACTGTCTATAAACTTTCGAGAGGAAGAATTAAATTGTGCATGTATGCCATGTTTATTACCTATTTGCTGGATAAATTCACATCTAAAATGAAAATACTGGCATCATAACTGTTTTCTAAAGGTATAAATGAGTTTGATCTGCAAAAATAGTAATAATTTTTAAGTACAGGACTATGAAAACAGAAACGGTATGATTCTAAGGTTATAAAAAAGAGCGTAATTGTATTTATCTATTATTCTCAGTCATGCACCTCATTTTTAAAATGAATATTGAGAGCCTACTTTATCTTAGGTACTTCATAGGTACTGGGGAGACATAGCAGTAAATAAGATAAAGAATCCCTAACCTCATAAAGTTTCTAGTCTGTGAAGGAAGACAGGTAATGAGCAAGTATTAACTATTGCCTCACATCCTTATTTTTTGTGTGTGATGAGAACACTCAAAACCTATTCTCTTAGAAATTTTCAAATATGACATATTAATTATAAGCCACCATGATGAACAATAGATTTCTTGAATTTATTCTTTCCATATAACTGAAATTTTGTGTCTTTTGATCAACAGCTCCAAAACCCCTCTACCTTCCAAGTTCTCATAACCACTGTTTAACTTTGTTTATATGAGTGTGATTTTTTTAACACTCCACCTACAGACTATATAAATAACTCTTACAACTCAATAATAAGACAAATGGCCCAATATGAGTCAAAATTGGAATAGACACAGAAGATACAGAAAATTTTGTTTCTACACAAAAGAAGATACAGAAATTTTGTTTCTTATCAATAAGCACATGAAACAATGTTCAACATCTTTAGTCATCAAAGAAATGTAAATTAAATTCATGAGATACCACTATACACTAACTTGAATAGCTGAAATTAAAAGACTGATAACGCCAAATATGAGCGAGTATGTGGAGCAACTGAGACACTCATACATTACTGGCAGAAAGGCAAAATGTGCAATCACATTGGAAAACTATCTGGCATTTTCTTATTAAGATAACCATATACATATTATATGGCCAAGCAATTCTACATCAAGATATTTATACAAGGGAAACAAAAACATATGTCTACACAGAGTCTTGTATGTGATTATTCATAGCAGTTTTATTCATAAAAGCAAAAAAAACTAGGCACAATCCAAATTTTCACCAACATGTGAATGGGAAAACAAATTGTAGTATGTCAATAATATAGAATACTACTGATTAGCAAAAGACAGGAGAGTTTTGTTATACCAATAACAATATGAATAAGTTTAAAAAATATTTTTATAAACAAAAGGAAAAAAGACATAAAAGAGTATATACTGTGCACTTTTATCATATGAAATTCTAAAGTAAACATATCTAATTCTATAGTGACAGAAAGCAGATCATGATGGAGTCCAGAGGTCAAGAGAGGTTGGAAAGGAGAACAAAGGAAACCCTTTGGGGTGATCAAAATATTCTGTGTTTTGACTGGCTCATAGTTACTTGACTGTATATAGTTTTTAGAACTGGGCCAAGTATGGTGCCTCTTGCCTCTAATCCCACAACTTTGAGAGGTTGAGGTGGGCAGATCACAAGTTCAGGAGATTGACACCATCCTGGCCAACATGATGAAGACCTGTCTCTACTAAAAATACAAAAATTAGCTGGGCATAGTGGCAGGTGCCTGTAGTCCCAGCTACTTAGGAGGCTGAGGCAGGAGAATAATTTGAATAAGGGAGTCAGAGGTTGCAGTGAGCTGAGATCGCACCACTGCACTCCAGCCTGGGACAAAGTGAGACTCCCTCTAAAAAACAAACAAACAAACACAAACCTCATCGAACTGTATACTTAAAATATGTTAATCTGGCCAGATTGGTGGCTGAATCCCAGCACTATTGGAGGCTGAGGTGGGAGGATTACTTGAGGTCAAGAGTTTAACAATTTAGGATATATAGTGAGACCTTGTCTTCAAAAAAAATTAGCCAGGTCTTGTGGTGTGTGCCTGTACTCCAAGCTACTCAGGAGGCTGAAGTGGGAGGATTGCTTAAGCCTGAAAGCTCAAGGTTACAGTGAGCTATGATCATACTGCTGCACTCCAGCCTGGTGACAGAATGAGACCCTGTCTTTAAAAAAAAAAAAAAATTTATTGTTTTTTAATTACACCTTAATGAAGTTGATTTTTAAAATTATAGTCATTTGTCTCTTAAAGACATACTCAAGTTTATCTTTTATTCTTCAAGGTCAAGAAAAAGTTGACTTTTAACTCTGTAAAATCCTGAATATTTTGGACTTTTTCTACTTTTACTTGCCAGCCAGCCAGTCCTTTTATGAGTTTGACTCCTTTATATTATACCTTGAGAAATACGGCCAAATGTAAGTAATACCTGCTCCTAACATTGCTACTTGTTTATTGGGGTGTAATCGCCCCCTATAGTTTCTACAGACAACAGTGTTACCACATTTTGCCATTAGGTAACATGGATGTTACCTTCATAGCTTCCATGATCGGTTTCCTCCTTATGCACACAACAACCACTTAGCCCAATGCCACATATTTTAAGATTATATTACGGCATAATCCTACAGCTCATACCAAATTTTATACTAATCAGGTTAGTCTGCGAACAATCTCCGAGTTTTAAAGCAGGAAATATCTATGTCCCACATCACATGTCCAAAATGAATCCGCAGTGGGGCTTTTCTCATTATCGTCCCTCAAGGACTCAGGATGATAGAGACTCCAGACATGGCTTCAAGGTGAGAGAGGTTTGAAAGTGTCACTTTGGCAAGGAGTTAGAGAAGTGTGATTGTTTTCTATACTCCAAGTCAGAGGAGATCTGGACATTTGTGCACCTCGATATTATTTTCCTTAAGAGCACAAGGTTAGATATTAAAATTAACTACTTCCTCCAAATCACTCAAAACCTATAGCAACGCTATAACCAGAGTGCCAACAGGAGCAATAACAACCTTAATATAAATTCTTGCATAGTTAAAAGGCATGAACAAATTATAAATATAAGCATTATCATCTTGAAAATAAAAGCGTAAACATGGCTCAACTGAGTTGGTGTAAGGGAGAAGGGTTGAAGCTACTGAGTTTGAGAGACAGGAGCAAAATGCACATAGAGAATCATGCAGAAAGCCATTCCAAGAGTGAGACAAGACCAAAATGCACACAAGAACAAGTTTGGGGGAGAATCACGCAAAAAGCCCTTCCAAGAGACAACGCTTGGCTAAACTCGATCCAATCATAATGCAGTTGAATGGCTTCCTGTGCAAATACATACTCTTCTGTGGCTTGCTGTATTTTTATTTTCAAAATACATGTACTTTGTTGTTAGCTGTTATTATTTGTATAAAAGTTAATATGTTGGACAGAAAAAACTATGTATGAACAATATATGGTACATTATTATCTCCTATTTACCAATGAAATATGTACTTATTTATATTGCAGAAATATGCATTATAGTGGAAAAGCCATATTAAACAGGAGAGCATTCTGGGGACATAGAATCTATGGTCCATCAGTCTTCCTTACTCTAATTTGAAGAAATCAGGGAAGGCTTTCAAGAGGAAGCAACTGAAACTAAGACTTGAGGGATTTTTCAAGGCCAAGCTGTTACAAAGGACAAGAGGAAAGTGTTTCAAACAGCAGAAAAATTTTGGAGAAATGCTCAAAGGCAAAAAGAAAAAAAGCCAAAAAAAAAAAAAAAAATCCAGTACTTTTTTTGGAGAAGCTAAAAGAAGTTCAGCATTTTTGGATGTGAGAAAGTGACTGGTGTGAGGTGAAATTAGAGAATTGGAACAGGGTTGAATCATGCAGGGCCTGTTGGCTATGTGGATTTTTTTTTTCTTGGTAAAAGTGAAAGGAAGCGACAAGATAAAAATGGACTAAGAATGGACTATTACAGGGGCAACAGTGAGAGCAAGGAGACCAATGAGAAGGTTATTGCAGCTGTCTAACAAAAAGTTGATTGTGGCTTGAACCAAATCAATCATAGTGGGATCAGGAGTAAATGGATTGAAGAACTCTCAAAGAGGTCAAACGTGTAATGGTGCCATATGTTTGTGCAGAGTGAGGTGAGAATAGGGAGGTTGAAAAGTCAAGAATATCAGATGACTTTTGGACGTCTTACGTCTGGAACATCAGAGGTGTGGTCCAGTTGACAGATACATGAGCTCGGATTCAGAAAACCAATGTGGGTTGAGGCATAAACTCACGGTGATTAAAATGATTTAGTGAATTTGAGAATTTAGAAGAGGCTATGCCACAATTAGAAACAGGGTTGCACATTCAGGAGTGTTTATCTATACTGGCTGCTCAGTGGTGCCAGGAAGAATAGGAGGCAATCAGCACTTTTCCTTGTCAGTCGCCAGGGACCCAGGTTGATTAAGCTGCTTTCAGTGGTACCTGTTGGGACTCTCCAAGATGCTGGGTTGCTATAAGTCTCTGAAAATAATAAATATTTAATATTACAGTCAGGTGCATGGGCTTAGCTTTACCACTATTCATCATGAGAACTTAGGCAATTTCTCTGAGCCTCAATTTACTTACATCTAAAATGAATATAAGTATTATAATTAATACATTGAGTTATTGCGAGAATTCAAGTATTTAATACTTGAAAGGGGCTTAAGACAGTTTAAATAAATACATACTACTATTCTCATCTTCAGGTTCCGCATGCACATAGAAGTAGAGAGCACAGAAAGACTAGGAGATAAGAAGTAGTGGACGATGGAGTCTGTGTGCTGCTCTCTATAAACACAGGCAAGAAATAATAAGAGGTAGTGGGTACAATACTAAGTGTGCCCATTCTCCTTTTAAAGATATACAGCCATCTGCAATATGATTCATTACTTCCAGGCCAGGCACTGTGCTGTGTGTGATACCCACAGCACCTTACAGAATGAGGGAGTGAGTGAGAAATTCCCCTAAGAGTGAAGCTTTCTTGGCATTTTCTTTAACATTTTTATAGATTACCATTCAGATTGGGAATTGCAGTCCATGAATCAGTTCTTCTGAGTTGAAAGTAAAACAAATGTTTAACGAGACAGAATTTACTATGCTGGATGTTGGCAGGACTTGAGTCTCTAAAGCTGACGTGGTCCTACATGTGTACATTGGTGAAATACCTGAATCATTCATTCAGTCAGTAAATATTTACTGACAGCTCCCATGGTGCAGGGTATCACTTTAGTTTCTTGGGATGGGTGAATGATCCAAACAGGCAAAAATGCCAGTCCTTGTGCAACCTATATTCTACATAATAAGGAAGGCAAAGAGAAGGTGTGGATAATTCATGTAAAATAATTTGCATAGGTTTTCTAGAAACAGAATTCTCGATCTGACTGGTAAAATTTTTCATGAGTCTATCTCTACCTTCTGACACACTTTTCCATCCTGCAAAGCACCTCTAGTATGTCCTGCACTCACAGTTTATTTATGCTTCAGAATTGTAAATATACTAGAAACCATCTGATCTAAAATTCTCATTTTATAGATGTGAAAATTAGGACCTCCTCCAATTAAATGAAGTCGGTTTAAGGCTTCAGAGTGAGTGGCTGTGTTTGGTAAATATGTGATTACCTATAACAGATTTCCCTGGAAAACTGGGTAAAAGGGAGTAAAATAATTCAGCGACTTCCTGTCTCACTCTAATACAGGATGGTGTCACTCTTGAGTCTTCTAATGTCTATTTGTAACGTATTTCTATGTAGAAGACATAGTGCTTAGAAATGAATTTTGTACAAGCAACACTAAACCATATAGCAGTGGCTTAAGGAAGACAGGCATACATTTCTCTGTCATGTGAAATGAGTGTGGAGACAGGCAGGTCAGGGGTGGCGTGGTGGCTCTGCAATGTTTAAGACACAGAACCTGGCAGTTCACCTCTCCACCAGCCCTGTCCTCATGTCCACATTGGCTCCTCTAGCCATCATATCTGTATTCTAGACAGTAGGGTAGTGGAAAGGGAGAGTGGGGTGAAGGATTGTGCCACTGTACTGGTATGAGTCAGGGTAGATCAGCGAAGCAGATCCACGAGGAGGAAAATAGACTAAGTGATTTGTTTTAGGGACTTCATCTTCCACATCTGGTTAAATTGTGCATATTCTGCTGTGTTATGTATGTTATGTATATGTAATTATATATATTCTGGTTCTGCATATGGTACTAGGCCTGAAGAGAGCAGGACAGGCTGTCTTCACGGCCAGTGTTATAAGTCAATGTGGCTAGGCTGCAGTCCCCAGTCATTCAGCCAAACTCTAATTTAGATGTTGCTGTGAAAATATTTTGCAGGTATAATTAAAGTCTCTAATCAGTTTAAGGAAGGCTATCCTAGATGATCTGTGTGGGCCTGATTCAATCACTTGAAAGGCCTTAGGAGTAGAACTGAGGCTTTCTAGAAGAAGAAGAAATTCTACTTAACAGCAGCTTCAGCTCATGCCTGAAAGTCCCAGTCTGTCTTTCCTGACAGCCTGCCCTACAGATACCAGATTCACCTCACCAACCCTGACAAGCACATAAGCCTATTCTCATATATCTGTATATATCTATATATGTATAAGGAATTGAAGCACAGATAGTAAAGCAAATTGGGCATATATAGATATATACAGATATATACACCCAGTTAACCCTCCATGTCGAAAATATTGGGAGAAAAATGAATGGTTGCATCTACTGAACATATACAGACTTTTATTTCTTGTCATTCCCTAAACAATATAGTATAACAACTATTTACATAGCATTTACATCGTATTAGGTATATAAGTAATCTAGATATTATTTAAAGTATACAGAAGAATGTGCATAGGTTATATGCAAATCCTACTCCATTTTTTATAAGGGACTTGAGCATGGGTGGACTTTGGTATCCAGGAGGCATCCTGGAACCAATCCCCCATGGGTACTGAGAGATAATGTTGTGTGTGTCCCCTACTGGTTGTTTCTCTGGAGAAACCCTAAATGACTGAGAGAGAATAATGATATTCTGGAACCCATGAAGACAAAGACACAGCAGAACCTGCGTCAGTCTCTACCTCCAAGCCTCCAACTTTGGTGATGCTGGTGACCTGTAGGGGAAATTGTTGCTGTCGGTCATGGAGCTGACAGGTACCTTGTCCAGGAGATGGAGAAACTAAAGGAGAAGATTCAACAGGAGTTGCTGCCAACCTGTCCTCTCTCTCATGCCGACAAAGTGAGCCAGCAGATCTGTAATAAGATTCATGAGCTGTAACAGCACCTGACTGTACACCAACCCTCCTAGCATAAACATGGTTGCTGCTTCGCCTCTACCTTCTAAGATGGTGCAAATTTCTCTTGTGGCCCATGCTAGCTAAAAGCCACATAGGGAACATAATTCTGGGAAGTATCATTTCACTTTAGTCAAGTTGACATAGTAAAAACCCACCACAGCCAGCATCTTTGGAGAGGTTTCTTGGATCTTCCACATGACACTTCTATAGCTCATTAGCCTGAACTTAGTCACATAAACACACCTGGCTGCAAGGCTAAACACAACGGTGTTCTTCTAAAGAAGGTGAATATGGGTCTTGGATAAGATAACCAGGCCTCTTTGCCACAGTATTACTACTTATAGAACCCAGTTCCTACCTTCTAGAGCCTAATTTTTTAGAAGGAGAAATAAGATACTGTATAAACTTGTATTGAGCTCCGAGTTTTCAGCTAACTAGAAATACTTCACCTTTAGTTTGTTGGAAAACTTCATGGTGTGTTTTTATGTTTAAAGAACTTTTCATATATGAAAGTGTTATCCTCAGGACAGCAGTGAACCAGTGTAAGCGGGCGATTCTTTACCCTAGATGTCAGAGTGTGTTTTATATGGATTAGCGGTGAGACTTTTTAAAGACCTTTCGAGGAGCTGTTTTCTTTCACTGCAAGAAGAAAATGCAGGGTTGGTGACCAGGGCCCTCCCTTATCCATGGAAAGACTTGGGGGATCTCCTTTAATACAATGAAAAGGAAACTAATTTATAGCATGGATTTACACAGATAAAACAGATTTTATTTAAATACTCCTTGGTACAAATTCAGCTAGATCAACTCCTGCTCATATTTATGCAGTAATAACATTTAATGTTTACTGAGCTTTACCACAGGCCAGGCACTAGTCTAAGCAATTTATGTAGATTACCACCTTTAATTTCACACAAATGCCATGTGGTATTTACTGTTCCTGTCCCAGGCCCTTAAGGGGGGTCATTGGACACCAGTGGGTCCTTTTCCATTCACACCAATAGAACAAGACCAGTTTCCATAAAGCAGAGCAGAAACTTTATTTGTTGATCAAGCAATGGAGAAGGGGAGCTCAAGTTCAAAGCACCTTCCTAGGGGGTGTGGTGAAGGGGGACTTTTAAGATCCCTTAGGGCATGAAGGTGGAGACTGTGGGTGGAGATTTCTGGAAAGATGTGGGGCCTTCGAGGGAGAACTGTAGTGTGCTTAGTCTTTCTTTTGCACCAGACCATGTATGTGCCTGCAAAGTGCATCTCCTCCCCCACTTCCATCCCCTGCAGAGATTTTATCATGTGAGGCGAAGATTCAGGTAGGGGTAGCACTGGTGAGCTCATCTTTTCATTTGACTTATTCATGGTTACTGGCATTCAGCCTGCCCTTGCTTTCTGTAAGCAAGTACAGCTGCCAGCACAGGTTAATTTCAAAGGTTATGGGGCTCTTTAAAAGAATTGAGGTCATGTTGTGGTGATTTGCTGTTATTCACATTGGATAGATAAGGAATTAAAGCACAGATAGTAAAGCAAATTGAGCAAGATCACATGAACAGCCGGGATGAACTCAGGACATGGGCTCCAGCACCTTTCTCTGGCATCTCCCTGGTATACTCCCAGTGCCTGACTGGTCCCTGAAGAGGCATGTTCGGTACCCTCTCTTTACTAGAGCAGGATAGTGAATACAAGGGCAAAGTGCTTCAACAATAAGGAATTAAACCAAAGCGTTTCTACTTAGCTCATAGATTACTGGAAAGTTCAGTTAATAAAAGTCTCATTCTAGGATCATTCTGATTAAATGCAATTAAACAAGTAACTTCTCACTATACTGGAATCAACCCTAAAAGGAAAACTTGAAGACTGGAAGGGAGAGGATAGGGAAGGAGGGACAGAGGTGGGTGGCTTAGCACCACTGTTCAGGCCTCTCTTTGGTGCTGGGCAAGCTTCCTTCCACACCTATTAGAGCAGAGTCTTAGCTAAATGCTGCCAGGGCAGATGCTGTTTGTTCCTCTCTAGCTCCCAGGGCGCCTATGGGGGCTTTGCAAATCACAGAAGCTCAATTCAGTTTCAGGAAGGAGTAACTGGAAGAAGGGGCTTGGGAGCAATGTATCAGTTTAGAACCTTCCAGACTGGTACAATGTATTCCATTTAATACTGAAGGTAAGACTCCAAGGAATGGAATTTGTTTTTTCCCTGTGTCACCGGGATCCACTGGCAGGAACCCATCTGTGGCACCATAACTAGCCTGTTGTCTTTGGAGATTTGGTGGAGGATTTGACACAGGGACCACCCAACTGTGCTTTTTATGCAGACAGCCAGCCCTGAGGCCCCTCCTCAGCAGGTAATCAGATGGCAGAGGAAGTGATTTTTCATGGATCTTAAATTTGCTTCATACCTCTTTTTTTGCCATATGGCTGACAGGCAAAACCTTGGACAGGCTGAGTGTTGCAGAAAATATGAAATGAACCTGAAGCCAGTGAATCCGTGGAGGATTGTTTTTCTTCTTTCCGGCATGTGATAACAAAAGGGTGCCTGCATAACTAACAGCCCGCATTCACCCCTTGTCTCAAAATCTTCTTGGCTCCCATTTTTGTTTTTTCAACTTGGAAATAGAATATATGAAAGACAGACTGAACAGTGGCAACCAAAACCAGAAGGCTGGAGACATTTCTGCCATTCACAGAATTTATGAAAATCCCCTGTCTGGAAGGCTCTTGGAGAGCTCAAAATGCTCAGCGCGGCTGGTGAGTTCCCCGCAGCAGCTGGAAGTGGAGCTATAAATAGAGCGGGGCGGGAAGCGCCCTCCGGAGGGGGAGCGGGCGGGAGATTCCCGGCTCTCCTCTCCTCCGCCGCAGCGCGTTCTGGGACGGGGGAAGCCGGCTGGCGGGCGCGCGGCCTTAACCCGTGCGACGCCGGGCAGCTCCTGCGGCAGCCGGGGAGGGCGGGATGGAGACACGCTGGGAATGGGAATCCAGGCACGTTTCTAACCGTGTACTGGAACAATACATAGTCTGCGATTCTCTTTCTCCCTCTTTTCTCCCTCCGGTTAACACGTGAAATTCGGCCTTAGAAAACACACGCGCGCGCGCGCACACACACACACACACACACACGATGGAATTTGTTCCATATCTTTTTTTTTTTTTTTTAAAACCTTCGAGAGGCATAAATCCAAACCTAAAATTAAAAACATCCCCAAATTTGGTTTTGGGAATCATGTTGGCTTTTCCTCTTCAGCGGCATTCCTTCCCCAGTGCTGCATAAGGACTGCTACTTTCTCGAGGAGGGAAGTATCAAAAGGAAACGGTGTGTGTGTGCGCGCGCGCGCGTTTATTTTTGGCGCATGCACACCCCTCGGTAGCCTCAAGGTCGGCGACACCCTGAGCATTCGGGCCCCCGCCTACAGGGCTTGTTCCTGCCAGCCAAGGACTCGAGAAGGTGGGAGTCCCCAGTCTCGGCGGGGCGCCTGGGACTCGGTTCAGTGTTTAGCACAGTCAGTACCGAAGCAGGGGCAGCCAGGTGGGAGCTGAGCGCCCCAAAGGTGGACCCCAATCAGCAGCGAGTGGGCAGCGGGGACCTGACTCGCCGGCGCCTCGGGGCTCCCCGGCCGGCTCTCTGCGCCCTGAAGCTGGGTATCTGGGGGCGCTCTCCCGGGCCGCAAGCAGGCACGGAATTTGACGCCCGGAGAGGCAGCTGGTCCTGCTTAGGACTCCTGATTCTCCTCAGATGGAAACAGTTTCTCCCGGTGAACCTGCCCGAATTCCCAGTGGACTCGCACTTCGGCTTTGCCCACTGGCGCATTTAACCAAGGCCGCATTTACCGCTTTGAGGCAAATTTGAGCTTCAAATGGAGCGAGACTCCTGGTTGCAGAACAAGGTAAGGTCGCGACTAAGGTGACATTGACTAGGGCCACAGATTTAATGGGGACCAGCCTCCCCCAGGCAAGATGCTGAAGTGAAGTTTGCCTGAGCTTTCACTCCTCCCCTCCCTCTTGCTTACTTTTCTCCAGCACCCACTCATACCTTAAAAAGAAACATTCTCCTGGGTGGGGGACTCCCTTAGGCTATATTCAGCACTATAGCGTTCTGCACTAGAGGCCATGCCACAGAGCGACCTGAAGTTCCCCATCCTTCGTTCCATCTTTCCCCTCTTGTCCTCTTTCTTGGCTCTCCTCTTTCTTTATCCAATCTTTTATTTATTTTCCCATCCCCCTTTCTAACTTCTCTTTCTTTTCTATGAAAATATGAACCAAATGAAGGGAGAGAGGGCAGAAGTTTGTGATTTTTGTGTGTAATGTCATACTGAGGTTATGGGGTATATGGATTGATGGTTTATGAGTTATTTATTCATTAGGTTTTGTTGAGCACCTACTCTGTGCTGCTGTTCAACTTCTTCAGGTTGGGGGTGACCAGACTGTTTTCTAGAAAATAAATGGCCCGAGAACTTAGTCCCACCTCTTCTCTACTTCCTTCTCTCGGGTGTGGGAATGAGCATCTGCAAGACCAAGGGATGCAGAGCTTGCAGGGAAGAAGGAAGCTCATTAGGTTCAGGTGGCTTGCTGCCTTTATGCCCTCAAGCCATGGAGTAGCAATAACAAAAATCTTGCATTAATAATAATAATAACACATTTATCTAACACTTGCTGTGTTTGTGGTATTGTAAGAACTTTACAAATATTAACTCATTTAAACCTCATAACTACCCCACGGAGTAAGGACTACTGTTATGTCTTTTTTACAGATGGGACAACTCAGAAACAGATGATTAAGTAATTTATTCATAATCAGACAGTAAGTGGGAGAGCCAAGATTGAAGCTCAGCATCTGAATCTAGAACAGAGTTCTTCATACATTACGTATCTCTGTCACTCACATATTCATCCATCCAGTCTGTGTCAGGTGCTGTTCTAGGAGATGCAACAGTAGACAAGGCAAACAAGATCCTTGGAGCTTGTATTTCAGTTGAGGGACACAGACTATGTATCAATAAACAAACTAGATAATTTCAGGCAGTGGTAGATACCATAAAGAAAAGAGAATATGGCCAGGTGTAGTGGCTCACGCCTGTAATCGCAGCACTTTGGGAGGCTGAGACAGATCAGGAGGTCAGGAGATCGAGACCATCCTGGCCAAAATGGTGAAACCCTGTCTCTACTAAAATACAAAAAGTTAGCTGGGCGTGGTGGTACATGTCTGTAATCCCAGCTACTTGGGAGGCTGAGGCAGGGGAATTGCTTGAACCTGGTAGGTGGAGATGGTGCCAGTGCACTCCAGCCTGGTGACAGAGCAAGAGTCTGTCTCAAAAAAGGAAAGAAAAAGAGAACAGAGTAATGTACTAGAGTGGCTGTTTTCACATGGTGAGTGGACAGTGAAGTTCTCTTGGTTGGTAGTGACCTGAAGAATTTAGAAGAAAGACAAATAGCCAGTGAACATATGAAGTGATGGCTGTTACCTTTAGTAATCATGGAAATGCACATTAAGTCCACATTGAGATATTCTTTTATATGCATTTGGCTGGCCCAAAATTAAAAGATTGGCAGTATCAAGTGGTTGAATAAGATGTGGGTCCAAAGGATGTCCGAGCATTGCTGGTGGGAGTATGAATTGGTACAAAGACTTTGGAAAACAGTGTGATATTATATCCTGATTTGAACATTTGAACATATGTGAATGAATAGTTCAACTTGCTTGTTAGGTGTATACCTGTGGGAAACTTTTTACATACTCAATGGAAGACATGCATGTGAATATGCTTAACAGCCTGGTTTCCAATAATGAAAGCCTGGAGGGACAACCAAGGCCTAGCACCTTGTGCTAGTGATGAATAGTGTAGTATTGTTGTGCAAAAGAATATTATACAGCAGTCAAAGATGAATAAACAAAATGGTATAACAATATGATTGGCTTTTAGCAATATAATATTAAGTGAAAATTAAGTCTAAAATATTACATATAGCATAATAAAAACTACTAAAATAAAAAACCAACTAGGTAGGGGTGTGTGTGTGTGTGTGTGTGTGTGTGCGTGCACAATGACGTTATATAACTGGGAAAGCTAGAGAATGATAAACATGAAATTTGTGATTTTGTAATTATGGTTACCTGAAATGGAGGAGAAACAGGGGTACCGTATGGTTAGAGGCAAGTCAGTGGCTGTGTTTCAGGAGATTGCAATGCAGTTTTGGCTGGTAGGACAAGTGCTTATTACGTTATTAAAAATAACTAGTCAATAACAAAGTATGGCAGGGCGTGCATGGCCTAATGATGAGAGTGTATGGTGGGCTATGTAATAAGATTGAGTCAGTTCTACGTACTGTGATCCTAAGTGGAAACAGGAAAGAAAGGAACGTAGACACTTTTGTCAGGGAGAGGGTTCTACTAGGAGAAAGAAGTTTGGTGTTTTTAAGGAAGAGAAAAGCAGCCTAGAGTGACACAGTGGGTCAGCAGATTAGAGAGGTGGACTGGGACCAGATTCTGCAGGGCTTTCCAGGTCAAGGTAAAGTTTGGTGGAAAAGTTTTAAGCAGTGAAGTGATGTGATTGGGTTTGAGATTTTAAAAGAGCATTTGGAGCCGTGTGGAGACTGGACTATCGGAGGGGCATTCGGGAGCCCCTGCAGTGGTATAGGAGAGAGCTGATGGCAGGACTGCAACTATGTTTCTGCAGGTTACTTACTGCGCAGGAGACCAGCTTGTGGGGGTCAAGTCTCTGAAATTCAGCCCTTGTTTCTCTTGCCAGCAAATGTCCCAGTGCCAGGCTGCGAAGGCCTGGAGGAAGGGCACATTTTTCGAATTGTGCAGAGAGCTCTGTAGGCCAGCAATAGCCTGCTGGTGGATCTGGGTGGTACACACAGATTTGAGAAGTGAGTAGATTCAGGACATATTTGAGGGCAGAATGGACAAGGCTTGCTGATAGATTAGATATAAGGATTATTAAAGGAAAGAAAGGAAACAAAAGTAACTCCTGGATTTTGATTTAACTGCAGAGATAGTAGTTTGCCTGAGCTTTCACTCCTCCCCTCCCTCTTGCTTACTTTTCTCCAGCACCCACTCATACCATAAAAAGAAACATTCTTTTGGGTGGGGGACTCCCTTAGGCTATATTCGGCATTGTTCAGCTCCAGAGGCCATGCCACAGAGCGACCTGAAGTTCCCCATCCTCCCTTCCATCTTCCATCCTTCCTGTGTACAAAGAAGAGAAAGAGCAGCGAAGATTCACATTCAAAGGAAAAAGTCATGTTTTGGACATATTATTTTTAAAATGCTATCAGACAGCCAAGTACAAATGTCAGATAGTGAGTTAGACATGACTGTGAAGCTTGAGGGAGATTTTAGAGCAAGAGTCTTAAATGTGGGAAGTATAAGCATATATATATATAGATGGTATAGTTCAATTTCTACTTAATTGTCATTGTCCAAGTGTGAATTCCTTTGGGGCAGAGAAATTTTTTTGTCTTGTTCCCCGCAGCAAGGTATAAGGAATAATAGGCCTTCAGTACATATTTGTTGAATAGATGACAGAAGGATGCATAAACAAGGGGAAGGGGAGGAACTAGCCCAGGTTTCTGATGCTGCTAGTGTCTGAAGGCTGGGGCTGTGTTGTTTTCAATTCCTCTTTGGGCTGAAGTAAGTCTAATGGTAGTGCCAGCCCTTTAGGAGACCCCAGAGCTATTCTGAGCAGCCAGAAATGGCAGGGACTAGAGAGTGAAGACACAGGATGGCCAGGAGAGCCCCTGAAAGTCAAGGAAGAGGAAAGAGTGTTGAGCCAGAAACAGGGTCACAACTAAGAATGTGGCTGATCTCATGGGTAATGGGAGACAGTGAAATCAGCAAGAGAAGATAGGACTGAAGCAGGTGAATGACAGGATCAAGGCAGTTGTTACAACTGGAGCCATGAGGTTCAGTTTAAAGGCCAGTGTATTGCAGACATTTTTGACAGTCACCAGATAACTAGTTCGGCACCAGCCAAAACACTCCCTACCAACCCTAGCCCCACAGAACTTCAGGCTTTGTGTTGTCCCTTGTGAAATCTCATTTAGGAAATTATTGCTAAGGCATTCCCATACCAGGTATCACATTCCATCGCCCTGCGATGAATATGCAGCACTTAGCCTGCATGTGGGTTTCCAATACCTCCACAATGCCCTCTTGGTACCGGGATTGGGCAGCTGGCCCTGCCCTGCTACATTTGGGCTTGGCATGGTTCTCCCATGCCACCACATCCCATTCTGTTGGGGACATTTATTTTCTCAGCCTCCACCCTCTCATTGCAGTTCACATCTCTTTACTTCTCTGTGTTCTTTCCTCAAATGGATACCTTTTGTCCCTTACTTAGTTGTGTACCTTATTGCCTGGCACAGTTCCTGACATACAATGTGTGAGCAGCAATTGTGAAAGGGTGGAAGGAAGGAAGGGAGTGAGGGAAAATCAAGTTTCTCTTTGCCTGGCTTTGAGGTGATCAACATGAGACCATCCTATTCTACCTTCACACTAATGATAAAGTCACAAGGACCTCCCTTTCTTCAGCTGAGTATGGCATTGCTTAACAGTGTAGGCTTCGGGATAAAATAGACCTGCAGTTCCATTCTGGCTGTACCATATGTGACTTGGTTAGGTCACAATCTCTTAGAGACTCAATTTCTTTATCTGTAAAATGTGGGTAATAACAAAACCTCCTGTATAGTGTAGTTGTGAGTTTTAAATAAGATAAGGATATGAAGTTTCTAGCGTGCCTGGCATATAAGAAGGGCACAGTGGAAACTCAGCTACTATTATTTTCCAAGGCATTTAATTGTCAATGCTTTCTTTGTCAACCAACTTCAAGTGATGCTTCCAATTCTTAGAATTCAGCCTCCTTATCCAGTGAGGCCAGTGCTCTGGCAGTGGAGTAGTAGCCATTTTGGGCAGATGGGGAACTATTCCTGGGCACAAGGGCATTTGCTGTTCCATTTCTCACATTCTGCTTCATAGTATTCCACTCCACATAATTCACGGGCAGCTGAGAGCCTGAATAATAGTGAGGATTCAGAATTTATTCATTCAGCATTCCATAAACAGTGATTGAATGTCTTACTATGCAAATGAAGATGCAATGATGACTAAGACACAGTCCCTGCTTTCAAGGAAATCACAGTCTAGTTATTGGCCAGAGG
The DNA here is from genome assembly GCF_009761245.1 of Sapajus apella. Lineage (NCBI taxonomy): Eukaryota > Metazoa > Chordata > Mammalia > Primates > Cebidae > Sapajus > Sapajus apella. Next base: position 26,663,140 of record NW_022436941.1, on the reverse strand, counting down.
GACAGACAAATAAACAATTGCAATATACATATTCATGGAATCACTCCCGGTACCCCAACTCTAAGACAGTACCCCTCCACTCCCACTACTGCTGGGAAGAATGGTGTGAACATAGTAATGGGGATGGTCCCTTATATTTGCACATATATTTACAAATAATGTTTACTTTGAATTATTTCATTTGATTTTCACAACTTTTTGAGTCAGGTAGAGATTCTACTTCCATTTTATAAATGAAATCTGAGACTCCATTGAGCAGATGCCTATAAGGCAAAAGTGTCCCATGCAGGACACTGCCATGATCTGTTCTTCCAGCCCCTTTGTACACTGTTTCCACTCAGGGGTCTGTCTAGTTTGCCACTCTTGTGGGCATTGGGTTTGACTTTGATTGTGAGTTCACTGCTTGGGTTTGATGGCCAAGTTTAACTTCCCTGTTGAGACCTTTGTTCTCTGTAGACTTACATCTTATTCAGGTGGATTTGTGCAACCATTCTGATCGCTGGGACTCAGTGTTAGCATTGGCCGGTAGGCAAAGCCCACGTGAGTATCATGATGGTTTTCCCCAGGAAGAGAGATTGGTGATAGACATTAGGTTGATTGTCTATGTTGTACAGCTGGGAAGTGGAGGATCTGGTAGAAGAACCTTCAGATAGTGGTTTCACGAAGCTAGTCCAATCAACTGGATGTTTTTCTTGACTAAAGTAAAAATAGAGGAATTACTTTATCCTCCTTAAAAATTGAATGACTTATTTATATTTCCCCAAAGATGACCAACTGTAGTCATTTATGAAATATTTAGACATCTTCTGATACAGAATTCATCTGCTTAAAATTTGCTTATGGTTATTTATGTAAGAAATATGGGTTCTTTTCTTTTGTGAAATTTAGTCAAGCAAAGTAAACTTCACAGACTTGTTATGTAATTATAATGTGGGAAAATGAGTTTGTTGCCCAGAACAACATGCGTTTTTCTAATCTACTTACGTGTTTTATCTTTGTGTAAGATATTATTATAGTATTTCTGCTGCCCACAGAATATCTGGGCAGGGCAGCTCAAATACTTCCTGCTAGACCTGCAGTGCAGCAAGAGGATGATTTTGGCTGTGGCAGTTCAGAAGTATGGAAAGCACCCTCCCTCCACAGATCTGTTACCACAATAACTTTGATTACATTATCTTATGTAGGGGAAAAATAAGTTAATGGATCATTTACTTTGACTTTAAATATGAGATTTGTGAAACACATAAGAAATAAGAGCCATAATTTATCAAAAGTGACTTTTGAAAAGGGCCTTTTAATTTTCATTTGCTTCAGTGTACTAGGGATCAAGTTACCAGTTAAATGAGTGAAGAAATCCTAGTAAGAAATTTGTCCTATATGCAGCGAGAACGGTTGGAATTAGCAAAAAGTCTCCGTTACGGTGTGTGTTTGTGTTTTAAGAAATACCTTTGTTTTATTTCCAATTCACGTTATTATACCAAAAATATTTTGCATTAGTCTCTTCTTTCATGTATGAATTAGACCTCACATGTAGTTATTAACATCCATTGAACATAAACAGGTAAGTCCTTTAAAAGACCTTCTTTTTCTTTTAAGGTGGTTAAAATTTTAGGTTACTAATTTGCTTGGGAGAACTCTTCATTGCACTTAGGTAAACTTCATTCCAAGCTAATTCAAAGGAGCATGATTCCAAATGGCCGAAACCTGAATAATTTTTACTATAAATTCCCATTAAAAATCAAGCATCCAGTCAAAGATAAAACTTGATTTTCTGGTTAACTTGAAGGAAAAGTTTTTTCTTTCTAAGTTAAAGAAAAATTTGCTGACTTACACTGACAGTTTCAATGTGTCCTGAAAGAGACAGGCCTTAGCAACTGCAGACAGCTGTGCTCAGCTCCGTCCTCATTTCACACTCTAGCCCCTACTGTGGATGTAAAAAAGTTTCATGCAGCCCCTCAGACAAACGACTGAGGAAAACTGAGGCCCAGATGATGTTTATCATGTATGTGTCTGTATCTGAGGCTGCTCTTTGTTAGGGCATCTCTGGCCAGTCAGCATTGATTGACTTGTCCTGCTATGCTTTTTATACTCCTGTTGCAAAACATAAATATGATTTTGCCATATGTGGGATAGTAGAGACAGAGGAAGATGAAAGCATGGCAGCCCAGACCAGTGCTTCTTAAATTCATGGTTTTCAAAACACAGATTTCTGGGTCCCACTCTCAGAGATCTGACTCAGTGTCTAGAGAACTGCACCCCCTCTAAATTTCCATTTCTAACAAAAGCTCCCAGGTGATGCTGATGCTGCAAGTCTGTGGAATATACTTCAAGCAGCACTGGCCTAGATAGCTAATTTTGAGAAAACTCAGGTGGTGATAATAGAACTGCATTTCAGGAACAAAATTCATCGGAACATGATAGTCCAGCAGAGGGAGATAAGGCAATGCTAGGCTGAAACGCTGCAGCATTTTGACCCAGACCATCCTGATTTTAGCACTGAAGAGTCCTGTGTCCTAGGAAATCACTCAGTCCCAGACAAACCGGAAAGTTGGTCACCCTACAAGGAATACTAGGCTAGTTTATAATGGTAGCTTTAATGTGCTTTAAAGTGCTTGTTGTATAGCCTAACTTTTAAATTCCTGGTGTGTTTTAAGACAAGCCACTGAGCACACTGTGGAATGACAGGTAACCACATGTAACTGAGACACTGCCAGCTAGAGCCTTCAGCTTTGCTAAATGTCTTTTCTCATAAGTTGTGGTAGATTAGGAGTTCCCAGACTTCGCTGCAGATTGGAATCACCTGGAGAGCTTAACAAACTGATGTGTTCTATTCCCAAAGATTGTGAATTAATTGGTTTGGGGAGTGGCCTGGGTCCTTGTAGTTTTAAAAGATCCACAGATGATTCTAAACTTGTAGACACATTTAGGAACATTCGTGGTACATAGTCTTCAAAGATAGTGGCTACTAATGCCTCCTGCTTTGTACAGACACACCATTCATCTCATCAAGGGGTAGGGTTTATTTCCCATCCCTTTGGTTCCTCCTGCCTTTGTGACTTGCTTTGAACAATAAACCTCAGTGAAAGTGACATTCTGGGGCTTCTGAGCTGAGGCCTTAAAAGGATTGGTGCTTTATGCGCCCTCCTGGGAAGCTAGTCTCCATGCTAGAGGACAAACCATTGTAAGTCCACAGTGTTGTGAGGATGCTCCAGCTAGCATGGTGGAGAGAGCCATCATGTGAAAGAGCATTGAGACATCAGATATATGAGGGAAGCTCTGTTAGACCTTCTTTCCCAGCCCAGTCAATAGCTAACTTTGACCAAGTAAGTAACCCCAGCTAGTGCCAGCAAGAGCTGAACTGTGCAGACAAGGTCTCTTTTCTCCATTCTTGTCTTAGGTCATTTAGCTTTGGGTGGCGTGTTATAAAACAATATGTCGCTGAAGCACAAGTGGATTCCCTGCACTTCTTGGTAGTAACATAAAGGGGGCATTTTGAAAGGTCCTGTAAAAACAAGGAATGTTTTGTCATCTTCGGCTCAAAGTGGAAAGCAAAATTAACCCTGTGTTGCTGTATATTAGAAGGGAAACATTATTTCATTAACAAAATTATTAGTGATAACGAACAAAGGTATAGTAGCTTCAACAGTGCTTTCCCTTGTGTCGTCCAGAGATCAGAGCCCAAGATACAAGGCTTAGAGTGCTATCAGTTTTTGGGGAGCGTTCAACTCCAGAGTATCAGGATGAACAAGACAAGAGAAAATGTGATGTGATACTGTGTATTCCCACACGAGGTAGTGTTAAACAACAAGCTGGGATGGATGCACTGTGTTGCTCTACATGAGTGTGTGAGTGGTGTCACTTGTGTCACCTCTGTGTCACACTTGTAGAGTGACATAGTGTATGCATTGGATATTTGGGACTTTTCCAGAAGGATTGCAAAGAGAAACTGTCCCTTGGAGTAGTTCATGGGAGAGAAAACAGAAGAGGAACTTAGCTTTCTAGATCCGTCCTAGTTCATTTTCTATAGATGAAGTTTTACCCTATGGGAAGCTTAACTCCACATCTGGCTTCTCAGTGGCTGCTTGGAAACCCAGGCACCATGCCACACAATATGATGTTTTACCCAAATCCAAAAGTGGAAGGGCGCCTGTGTGTACATGAGATGCTTACCAAGAGACATAGAAAGTAAGAAGTTGAGGAAATCTGAGGTGAATGATTTTTTGTGTGCTTTAAATTTATTTATTGGTTTTCGCTGAAACACCATAGGTGTGCCTTACTTTGATACTGCTTTTGTAGACTACATTCTAAGGCTGAGAGAATATCTTAGCCATATGCTTAGTAGCAACATAAATGAAATATTAGTCTTGACTGGTCTTTTCCCTTCTAATAATCACACCAAACTAAACACTGAACATTTGCACAAGTGGTAAGTAGCAGTTCTGCTTTCATCTGCAGCTCCAAGGATTTGGTTTTTATTTTACTGTTTTGCAGAGTCATGTCTCTCCTAGGCAGGTCTTTTTCTGCTTTTTTTTTTTTTTTTTTTTTTTTTTGCAATGGGGAAAACAACTTTGGGTGTATAAACATCATGCTGTGTTTAGTTATTTCATGAGATTGGGTAGTTCCTAAATGTCAGTAGCTTTATATGACTATCATTACATTTTGCAATCTAGTCTGAACCTTACTGTAGGAGTCATAATATAAGAGAAGCAAAAGTCTATTTAACATATTGGAAGGTTCCTTGTTCAGAGCTTTCTGGAAAAAAGTTGTTTGGTTTCTCAGCAATCAACTTGGGTTAGCTCATGTAGCACAAAGGCCATGAGGTAGGACCAGCTGTATTCAGGATTCAAGCAATGATGTCATAATTTTATCCCCATCTCTTGGTCCTTCTTTTGCTTATGATGGCTTTGTTCTTAGGCACGTTTTTCTCTTGTGGCTCCATGATACACCAACAGATCTAAGCTTTACCTCTTGGCATAGTTTTACTTTAGGCAAAGCCATAGGATTGAGTTTAAATGGACAGGTCTAGAGTAACTGGCCATTTTCAGATTTGGGAGGAATCTGAGAGCAGTTCCCCAGGGGAAATTAAAAATGCTGTATCAGAAAAATGTGAACAAATACCAGGATGGCAGTAACGACAGATACACACCACTGTGGAAAAGGTGCTCACCAGTTTCCAGCTGAATGATTCAAGTTTTGAGAACTCACATGACTATCTGTAAGTGGACCTAAGTTTCAGGGAATAGACCCACATAACTGAGCTCAGGTAGACTGATATATAAACTGAGTATCCATTTAATATTTTACGGTGAGAATGTTCGAACAACCTCAGCTGCCAATGTTGACAGAGCAATTCATTTTCCCCACTTAGGTAAACCACAAGGAAAGTCAGTCATAAGAAATGTGTTAAATGAAGATGGATCAGAAAACAGAGTACATGGTATCATGGTCCACGGTAGGGTCTGCCACAGGGACCAGGTAATTGGGATTATTGGGGCCAGAGCAATATTGTTCCTAGATGGCATGTGGAGAATCTCTGAAATTTTAATGCTTTGGGCTTCCCTTTCGGCCAGAATTTATCAAAGTGTGGCTCCAACCAGCTGCATTGAAATCACCTGGCAACCTGGTAAAATGATTTCTAGTCTCACCCTAGACTTGCTAAATTGAAATTGATGAAATGAAGCTACATTTTCAACAAGCTCTCCTGGTTTTGTCTCTGTAGTGTGAGATTATTGCTATAAGTGAATCAAATCCCTTTGTCCATGTATCTTTATTCTAATAGGATATAAGTGATTCGATTTCTGTTTAAATTATTAAATATTTTGTTTTCAAATACCTGCCATAGCAAAATTGGGTATTTTGATTTGTTTTAAGATTCTAATCAGAATTATAAAATTATAAATTTCTGATTAGAAATTAATACAAATATAGAAAATTTGGAAAAAATTGAAATATGTGAGGGATTAGGCAAAAGCATCTATAAATTTGTGATGTGTTAAAAATATTTCTTTTTGTGTGTGCGTTCATACCTCACTCCTCCCACAGGGTTCTGCGTATACTGTAAATAGAATTTGATTTCTGCTTTCTTTGCTCCAATTTAATTTCAGAGCAACTCTCTATATTGTTATTCTTCATTTGCATAATATTAATGACTATTGTAAAATTTCCCATTCATACATATATAGAATTTTACCCCCTCAGATCATTAATCAGACATATTACATGAATTTTTTCACATGTATGGAAGAATAAGAGGTTGTGGAAGAATGAGATATTTACTTTAAAATAAAATAGAAGGAATCACATATTTATTTGACTAACAAAACCTAATTTTTCTAGGAGGGAGGCTTTTAGATATGATCCCGGTAAGGGAATATTATAACAAAGTTACAGAAGCTATGGTTGATGGTTAATTACCACAAGACTGTTAAGTGCCTTTAACCTCGTGTTATTGGAGTCGTTTACAAGCTTAAGTGAAAAAATTAATTTCTACACCAAATATTCTAACAAATACTTTTCTATAACAGATGTATTTAGTCTCAAGTTTAGAGCTCAGTAGTCCTTTGAAGATAATTATTAAATACATTTCTGAATATTACATAAAATCATTTGCCCTTTTTAGAAAACAGACTTGGGCAGAAATTCAACTTTGAGCTTCTATGGTATAGAAGAAATTTGGAGTTAATTGAAAATTTATGGCCACATAAAAATTTTATGGCCACACATGGTCTGCAGGTGTCCCAGCCCCTATTTATTCACTATTCAGATCAGCATAGCCCTGTCTACACCACAAGTCTCACAGTCACAGCCAGAGCTGCCCAAGTGACAGTTTATACTGTTTCCATGGGTGAAAAGCTTAGGCTGCTGTCATGTTCTGGGGCATACATTTCAGGGTCCTCACACATAGCACCCACTGATAAGGAGAATTATGTACCTGCACCCACCTCTGCTGCAGAGGCTCTCCCTCTCCCAATGCTGCCGAGAGGGTCCAGGGCATATAATTTACAGTATAGGGAACATAATGCATCATGGAGCAGAGACTAACCAATGAAAGATAGGAGAGGAAGAGACAGTGGCTAAATTGTTTGCTTTGCTTTCTTTTTTTTTTTTGAGATGGAATTTTGCTTTGTTGCCCAGGTTGGAGTGCAGTGGTGCAATTTCAGCTCACTGCAGCCTCCGCTATCCAGGTTCAAGCAATTTTCCTGCCTCAGCTTCCTGAGAACCTTGGATTATAAGCACCTGCCACCATGCTTGGCTAATTTTTTTTTTTTTTTTTTTTTTTGTCTGAGATCTGTTCTGTTCTGCAGGCTGGAGTGCAATCTCAGCTCAGTGCAGCCTCTCTGCCTCCTGGATTCAAGTGATTCTCCTGCGTCAGCCTCCCAAGTAGCTGGAATTATAGGCACCCACCAACATGCCCAGCTAATTTTTTGTATTTTTAGTAGAGACAGGGGTTCACCCTGTTGGCCAGGCTGATCTCAAAATCCTGACCTCAGGTGATCTGCCTGCCTCGGCTGCCTCCCAAAGTGTTGGGATTACAGGCATGAGCCACCATGCCCGGCCAATTGCTTGCTTTTCTTCTCCCAATTATAGATGATGCCAAGATGTAGGAGTTTGTACAGCCTAGCTGGAGATAGCCTAAGAAGACTGAGCAGTCAGCCCTGGCTTTGGGGAAGCAATTGCTGGCTCAGTTAGCTACTCATGTTTGCCCTCTTTCCCTGCCTGACTCAGTCTTTCTTTCCTGGGATTATGTTTACTCCACCCTCCATCAGGAAAAAAAGAAAAAAATAGCATGCATCCTTTTGCCTCTCATCTTTTTATGGTAATGGAGAACTAATGATTTTTTCCTCTCAACGGCACTTGTGCCAGCACATCTCTAGTTTTTTTAGATAAATACTGTTGAATCCTTTAAGCCTCCAACTATAGATTTCTAAGCCTTTTAAGCCATTTGGGGCTCAGCATTTTTTTTTCTTGCTAATAAGATTATAAGGTAGCCTTATTTTCCTTTTCTCTAAATTCTTGTGGGCTTCCACTAGCCACATCTATCACCAGCAATATCTTTTTCCAGGTATAGGATGAAAATCTCAAAGTTAGTGAAGCTTGTTCTGAAAGGCCAGTTGACTGCCTTTGATTTTCCAGTCCTGCATCTAGAGGTCTTAAAATGCCTTTTGGCTGTGGACTACTCTCAGCATCAAGCATTGCCACCTGATTCTCCTCTACCCACCACAGTGATTCCAATTCCAACACACTTGTCATCTCCTTATTAGTTCATCTCTGTTAAAGGTTAGAGATGGAGCAAAGGGAGTGCCAGTGATAATGCCTGTCTCAGCTGTTTGTGGGCATGCAAGGACACAGGTAAGAGGACATCTTAATACAACGGCACTGACTAGCTGTAGAATTATTGAAGGTGTAACATATGAATGTGCCTTACTTTTCTTGTGTGCATTCATTTCTGGGCAAATTCTGGGAAGACAGCTCAAACATCTTATGTCGCACTCACATACCTTTTGTTTTCACTATGTTGCTGACGAAATGTGTGGAGAAGCAATCCGAGTGGGCTCTTTTACCTTAACAGTGTGTATGACCATTCCTCTTTTCCTATCCTCATCTTGCTCTGATAGTTGAGAGCAACTGTCTCACCCCTGGACTAACGTAATCGTCTCTTAACTGGTTTCTCTGACAGTCTTGCCAGTTCCTCCTCTCTGGGGCATACGTCCCTGGCTTTAGTCCTAACTCCCCAGGATGGGGAAAGAGCCCTACTGCTCCCCAGCATTCTGTCACTGCTCGACTACCATGTTTTTGATGTTTCAGCTACACTTCATTACTTGATACTTTTCCAATGAGCCATGCGTTTACCTGTGCTATTCTTTATCTTTGTTTTTCTCTGTTCCATTAATGCCCAGTATTCGTTCTCGAGCTAGTCCACAGATCTCTGAGAAAGCTTTCCAGGCTGCCTCTTTCAGAGGCCAGTTAGCTGTCAGGCAATGCCCCCACCACTTGGTGAACCTCTCGCAGAGCAGGAGCTGGTTCTTGTTTTTCAGGTCCAGATTGTGTATTTTGCCAGGGCCCTTGGTGATTATCAGTATTCTCAGGACAAACATGAACTAATCAAACACATGGAGACAAAGGTTTAAGCCCTAATATTTTATCAATCTTGTTTGTGAATTATAACTGCAAGGGAGTGTGGTACTACACATATGTGACACTGATTGAGGCAGGTCTGGGTTCATGCTTACTAGCATGTGAAGGTGGGCAGGTTACCAGAACTCTCTAAACTTCAGTATATTTATATGTAGAATTGTGGAAATTATACTTTTTCTTACTGAGGAGTTTGGGGAATTAATGCCATTTTTAAGATTCCAGTCATTCACTTCTTCATAATTTTCAACATGTTCATATATTACCTGAATAGGGTTTTTAAAATTGACTACTTTTTAATATTAGCTTCATGCAAAGTAATGATTTTTGTGAAATCATAGGGTTTGATTTGCTAGCCATATACATAGGTATGCATGTGAAATATATATTATCTAAAGATAATTAGTTGCCAACAGTAGAATCTATACTGGCTAATTCAAGAAGGAAGAATTTTTATTAAAGAATGTTACATAATGGCTGTAATTTCTGAAAGGTACAGAGAATCAGGCTTGGGTGCATTAATGCAGGCACTGTGACAGCTGAGAAGCACACAGCCAGGAAAATACCCAAAACCACAGAGCTTAAGTAGCAGCACCACGGTGCCCCACCACAGCTGCCTCAGAAGGGCCTTCCCTCTCCACCTCTGTGAGAAAATCTGAACTCCCACTCTTGGCAGATTATATTGTTCATTCTCACTTTGAAATTTTGTGAAGACATGTCTGCTTGTAAAAACTTATGTCACATGCTTGTACCATAGATGCAGGAGACTCCAGGGAGTCTTATCTGCATTTCCAACCTCTATAGTAAAGGAAGGCAACTACAAGGGGACTGAAATAACAGTTGAGTCGATATACAATATCATCTACCACATACATTACAATCAAAAGTTTATTGGTACATCACCTAAAATCTTCATATGTACAGAATAGATGTATCACATTGTAGGAAAAACGTGAATGAATGTATACGTGGGACTGGATATGGAAAGCTCTCTCAATAGTAGGTGATAGTTACATTATTGCAATTTTCTTTTTTCATTAGAGTATCTTTTATGAGCAGTACATGAAGGATACCACTGAGTTGTTGTTCTTGTATTCACACTCATAAGGGACCATGTGCTATCCTTTGAATGTGCCCCCCAAGTTCATGCATTGGAAACTTAATTACCAATATAACAGTGTTGGGAGGTCGGGCCTCATAAGAGATAATTAAGTCATGTGGATACTGCCTTAATGCTTGGACCAATGTTATTATTGTGGGAGCGGGTTAGGTATTGTGAGCATGGGTTGGTTATGAAAGTGAGCTCAAGGCCATGCACAGTGTCTCACACCTGTAATCTCAGCACTTTTGAAGGCCAAGGCAGGCAGATCGCCTGAGATCAGGAGTTTGAGACCAGCCTGACTAACATGCAAAAACCCTGTCTCTACTAAAAATACAAAATTAGCTGGGCATGGTGGCACATGCCTGTAATCCCAGCTACTTGGGAGGCTGAGGCAGGAGAATTGCTTGAACCAAGGAGACAGAGGTTGCAGTGAGCCAAGATTGCGTCATTGCACTCCAGCCTGGGCAACAAGAGCGAAACTCCATCTCAAAAAAAAAAAAAAAAAAAAGTGAGCTCAATCCCTTCATGCTTGTTCACCTTGACCCTCTTTTGCCCTTCCACCTTGCAGTGCAAAGGCCCTTGCCAGAGCCTGGGAAGTTCAAGAGCATAGTAATCCACAGTCACTATGCATTATCTATGCATAAAATGGCAGGCAGGAGATAAAAATAGATGTTATTAGCATATAATGAATTTAACATGTTTATAGTGCTTTAAGCAAAGTAAAAGTATTGCTTTTAATGCTCCTGGACTTCCTAACTTCCAGAGCTATAAGCCAAATAAATTTCTGTCCATTATAAATTACCTAGTCTGCAGTATTCTGTTATAGCAACACCAAACAGATCAAGACACCACATATGGTAGACTGGCATAGTCATGAAGCACATGGACTTTGGAACTAAACCGCCTGGGTTCCAATCCTGGATCTACAATGAACTGGCCTTTTGGATTTGGAAATTTCTATGCATTTGTCTGTGCCTCAGTTTATTCATTTGTAATGTCGAGGTAATAGTATCTACTTTGTAAGGTAGCTATGAATATTAACAAGTGAATATTTTAAAGTTTTCAAAAGTAATGCTTTTACTTTGCTTAAAAGTAAGTACTATAAACATGTTAAATTCATTATATGCTAATAACATCTATTTTTTATCTCCTCGCCATTTTATGCATAGATAATGTATAGTGACTATGGATTAATTACTCTCAGTGATTTTTCTCTAGTCACCCCTGAACAGGAGACAACTTTTGTTGTAGTTTATGTGGATTGGCTCTGATATGTCATATTTGTTGTGTGAATTCAAAGACTGTTGTAATAACTTCTCTTCTCCCTTACTTGGTGTTATCATCTTCGTGTTCTTCTATTTTGTGTCCGGGGTGACATTGTTCTCACTGGAATATTCCCAACAGTTGTGTTCTAGAGATTTAGACTGAGGAGCCTATAAATTCCGTCTGATACAGACCCACAGAAAAGCCTGTGGGATGTCTTTAAGTAGCTTGATTGCATTGTCCATCACTCATTTTTAAAATTTTTTTACCTTTGAGTAACTTCTTCCATGGCTGTCCTATTGATGTATTCACTCTTTTTCTTTAAATCTGTATTCTAGACTCTATCCTGATGTTCAATTAGCATAGACTTTATTGATGGCTCCTTGTTCGTATTTTTGCTATGATAGCTTATTGTTGTAATAAATCTTTTTAGAACCTGGTTCAATGTGAATTCAAAAGAACCATATCATTTACATTCCTGCAGGCCTGAGTGATGCCCAACTCTGAGGTTTCTGCCTATGCTTACCCCCTCCTCTCTTCATCCCCACAGTCTCTTCTCTAGAAAATAAACACACGCGTCAGCTGAACATCACATTCAAGACCATTCACAACTTACATTTGTCCTTGAGACCTTTGAGAGCTGGTCCTAAGCTCAGTTCATTGTTGTGTTCCCATTGCCAGGTACAGTGCCTGATCCACAGCAGATGTTCAATAATTATGAAGTAAATTGAATGCTACATACAAATAAAGTGATTTCAAGATAGAAGAGAACAATGTTGAGTATCTACTTCAAGCAATGGAAAATAAACTACACTTAAAACTTGATTTAACAAACTATAAAAATAGACAAAATATGGTTCCCTTATTTTTGTACACAGTGACATGGGGTTTCATTTCATATGTCTGGATGCTAGGTACTGCTTTTCCCTTCAAGTTTCTCAAGATGGGGCAACCCTAATATCTAAAAATTTTAGAAATTTTCCTGGCATGTTGACTTACTGCCCTGGTTTTATTCTCTCTTCTCATTATGAAAACGTGATTTTTGTTTTCTGTGAGATTCTAAGAAAGGCATTTTAAATTGATTATTCAGACTAGGTAAAATTATCTTGCTCTGGGAATCTTTGTTGATGGGATCTACCTTGAGAGTAGGTATGCTCTATCGAAGTATCTCTCTTGTTATCTGTCACCATCGAATTTTAAAGGCTGTCGTGTGTGTGTGTGTGTGTGTGTGTGTGCATGCCAGAGGGAAAGAGGGAAGATCTTTAACGTAACCTGTTAAAATGAATTCTTCCACAAGGAGACAAATACCATGAGTTGTTGCTAAACAACAACAAAATCCCCCTCACTTATGCAGTTAAAGTACAGGAAAACACTAAAAAGAATGCTTGAAAGAACAGATTAATCAGTGCCAATAGTGGATCTTGCTCCTTTCAGGTTTGTTGAGGACTAGCTTTTGTGGATTTTTGAAGAAAAGCACTAGGGCAATGAGACTGACCTGTGTCTACTCTGCTCAAACCCTGTGTGGTGGAGCAAGCGTCCTTTGAAGTGTTATCTAAGTGAGAGGCTGGTTTTGGGTAAGAGGAAATTGACTTAGAATTTTTTCCAACTGCCCAGAGAGATTAATATCTTTAGAAAGTGCTTGAAGACACTGTCAGAATTAAAAATAACTTGGTGACAATTTAATAGTAGAAGGAAAAGAGTCAGTCACTTTTAAACCTTCTTCAGAGGAGTCAGGCCAAGGGAAGTGGTCCAAGGGAAGTTGTTTAAAAGTGCAAAACTTACTTTAGTTTTGAAAGTGAATTGAAGTTCTGGAACTGCATTTCCTTCTGAACCACCAGATACAAGAAGGCAGGTTCATTCCCTCCATCCCTTCTTCCTTCCTGTCCCTGTGATATCCATACTCCTTAGCACTATGCCCAGGAGTCAGTTAATTTGTAAGAAATATATGTTACATGAATGATTGGTGAATGAATCTGGTATAAATCTCAGTTTAATTGCCAAACACAGACTGGAGACTGGAAGAAATGGTATACATTTCAGAGATATAAACATTTTAGCTGGCTGTGATTACACATGAATTTCTTTAAGGTGTCACTGAGTGACTTAGCTGAAGGCAGGAGGAACAGCACAGAAGGTTGGGTTTTAGAAAAGATGCAGAAGCTGATCATCTGTGGAATTCCCTAAATTAGCATTTCTATGTATAACTTTGGAAGGAATTCTAAACATTAAATGAGGTTGATAATTTGCTTAAAAATTTCCAATTTCTTTTTGAAGACTCACAAATTTCATTTTTTATTGATATGTTACTGTAAAATATGCTGCTGTGTAAAGTTCAGGACTAAATTCACCTTATTTACTTGGCAGTTGAACCTGGGAATAAAAATGTCATATTGGCAAGCACAAATATATATTTCTGTATATGGTAGATTGTAAAGTTGGCCACAAATCCTTCTCACCCTTCCATTCGTATGCTCACAATGGGCCATCATAGATCCTGTTATCAAGAGGTAGAGCCCATGTCCTTATTCCTTGAACTGGTTTGGCCAGGTGACTTGCTTTTTAGCTAAGGGGGCATTAGGAAACATGTCTCAAACAAGAGTCTGAGTCCATTCTGTACACTCTAATCAGCCGGTACGTGGCCCTTTTGAAGCATTCCCTTCTTCAGTTCCCACTTAAGTATGATGTTAGAATTGTCACTAGCTTCGTTTGGGGAATTGCAGACAAATAGGAAACTGGAACTGCCTGAGGGAGGAGTACAGAACTGTGCTTTGCAGAAAGCCTCAAGAGCATTAGAACAGTTACATTGAGGCAGAGGCAAAGCAGATGAGAAAACTAGAGAACATTTCTCTGTCCCATCTGGGGGAGCCTCACTGTGACAGAGGATCAGAGATGGTGGGTGGTGAAGGCTTGCTCTTCTCCGTCTCACCTGCTCTCTCTGTGCAATTGAAAACAGATCAGGAGAGACTTTAGTTAGACAAACGTATTTGTCTTAGGTGTATTTTTGAAATATTTCCAAGCTTTTCTTTCTGAGCATAGTCTTTGACTTATGTTATTGATTTAATAATGCTGGAAAAAAATGTTGCTTGAGGAAATGATCAGTACAGTTACAGTGCAGATCTGAGGAGACTATCCACTGTGCAAATGTAGTGCAGAAAAATCAGGGTGGTCTAGTCATAACATTTCAATTTCAAGCTTCTGATGGGTATTAAAATGATTAAAATGGACTTTAAAAATAATGAAAAATACCTTGAGGGTGTCATTTTAAATTAGGAAACCCAAATTGAGACTTGAGTCAGTGATTTAAAGCAAATTAGAATACAGAACATGTATGACCAACAAAGCAATGACCTTGATGGAATTGAAAATCAGAGGCTTGTCCTGCTGACACAAACTAAAGGAGCTTTGTTTCTTGACTTGATTTCCTGTTTGCATCACTAATTCAGAGATTTGGTGTTTATTCAGTACCTGTCTTGTGTCATCAGCAAGCGTGGTACCAGGAATGTCAGAAGGGAAGGTACTATCCAGGATACTTTCCCCACACTCTGAGCCCTGATGAAAACAGATGATCAGCAGGGCACCAGAAGTGGAACCTTCTTTGCAACTGGAGTGGAAAGAGAAATCAGTTCCTGTGGAGGTGGGATTTCATAGAAAAGAAAGTAGTTTGAGTTCTTACAAGCTGATAAAAGGTGGTGATGGCTGTATCTCTCATAGGGGACAGCCTGAAGAATAAGGCTTAGAGGAATATCTGGAGACTGGTTTTGTTTCTGTTATGGCTGAGTCATAGTTGGGTAGAAGGAGATATTGGTGGCAGAAAAGGAGGCAAGAAAATGTAGAATTAGGTCATATTGCCAGGGGTTTAGTATTCCCAATCCAGAATCTGGTCTTGATACATCATATTTGATTACTTCCGACTGCAGAACACCTGCTGATCTCATGTGCAGAGGGGGTATTTGCCACAATTATTAGCAAGAAAGAATGTGTCATCTTTTTTTTTTTTTGGTATGTGTTTATCAACCATATTCAGTTGGAAATTGAATTGGAAGTTCCCTTTGTGGTGTGGAGATTTGGGTTTGGACTTGGCTTTAATGACCCAAGTACATTGATTCTTTCCACTACCCTAGCCTCAAATATACCCCAGTACCTAACAGTCTTTGTAAGAACCTACACAGAGGCATTGACTCACCAATTTCCTGGGTAAAGTCAAGGAAACTTTGTATTAAAAATAAACTTAAGTTTTTTTTCTGCTTCATCAATCGAAGGAAAGAGAGTTTTAATGATTTTTGCAATTCACACAATCTAGCAGAATTTTGAATGTATTATAATAAAAACTTTGAATCCAAAGTTAGTCATTCAAAAACATAAGCAAGAAGAGCAACAAATATAATACAGCATTATTAGTCATGAAAAAAATAGAAACCAATTATTTTACTAGTGAGATATAAAATATAATCATGATCAAGTTAAGCTCTTTCTTAATTAAGCAACATAGCAGAGTAGAAATAGCATTAGCTTAAGGGTAGGGCAGATCTAGGCTCAAATGCTAGCTCTTCACCTTCTAACTCTATGAGCCTTAGCAATCTATTTACTCTCTAAGTCTCAATTACTCTAGGATAGGTATAATAATACCTAGATATAGGGTCATTCAGAAATAGTTATTGTTCTTTTTTTTAAATTCAGTAGAACATAGAAGAATACCCCATAAAGACAAATGTCAGGTTTGATTCTGCTTAACTTGGTGTCTGGCACATAGTAGGCACTCAGTAGGTGTTTAGGGAATGGAGGGAGTCTTAAAGATCATCTACTGCAGCAGCTCCCAAATGTTTCCTGCTGCAACTATCAGCTTTAAGAGAAAAATCAATAAACAATAGATATTTAATGTATGTGTTTGTGTGTGACAGAGAGAGAGAGATAGAGAGAGAGAGAAAGAGAGAGAAAGGTGGGAATGGGGGAAAGAATAATAGGAACTTCAGTGTAACTTAGATCGTCCTTGTCCACTCTGTCTCCTGTCTGCATTAACTTTCAGCTGGCTTCCCTCTTACTCTCCTGAGTTTCATGACTGAATTTACCTATATGGAAGAAACTCTAGTGGATTCACATACACTTGCTATTGCTTGGAGGTGACGTTAGTCCCTTGGAGCTTCTTTCCTGAAGTTCTGGGCAGAAAATGACTGTGTCTCTTCCAGGCTCTTCTCCACAGTGCCAGAATCTAAGCACGAATATTCTACTGAATGATCATGGATGAGACATTTGAAACCTAGAGTGAGAAAGCAACTTGCTCAAGGTCATGCATTTAATTAGCAGAACTTATTGCACATTCCTGTTCTGATTTTGCTATCCAGGGAATCCTAGCTTTGCAAAATGAGTTGGGAATTTTTTCTCCCTCATCTATTTTCCGAAAGAATTTGTGTGAGATCTGCTATATATGTTTGAGAGAGCTTACCAGTGAAATCTTCCTGGCCTGGAGATATCTGTGTAGTAGTGTGGGAAGGATTTTATTTATACATTTAATTTGGTAGAAATAGGGCTATTCATGTTATCTGTTTCTTTAATGTAAGTTTTGAATTTTTCAAGGAATTTGCTCATGTTTTCTACTTTGACAAACTTATTGGCATATAATTATTTATAATCTGATCATCTCGATTTAGAAAAAGCATTTAACAACATTCAAAATCTTTCCATGACGAAAACACTAAACAAAGTAAGAATAGTAGGAACTACCTCAACATATTAAAAGCCATATCAGAATAACCAATAGTGAACATGATACTCAATAATGAAAGACTGAAAGCTTTTCCCCTCTCATCAGAAACAAGGCAAGGAGCTTGCTTTTACCACTTCTATTCAACATATTATTTAAAGTGCTAGGCAGAGCCATTAGGCAATAAAAAGAAATAAAAGACATCCACATTGGAAAAGGATAAGTAAAATTACCTCTGTTCAGAGATGATATGATCTTATATGTAGAAAACCCTAAAGATTCCACACAGCTTAGAACTAAAAAGTGAATTCAGCAAAATAGCAGGATACAAATTCAAAATACAAAAACCAGTTGTATTTTTGTATACTAATAATGAATAATGGGAAAAGAAAATTACAAAAAACAATTTCAGGCCGGGCGCAGTGGCTCAAGCCTGTAATCCCAGCACTTTGGGAGGCCCAGGTGGGTGGATCACGAGGTCGAGACCATCCTGGTCAACATGGTGAAACCCCGTCTCTACTAAAACTACAAAAAATTAGCTGGGCATGGTGGCGCATGCCTGTAGTCCCAGCTACTCAGGAGGCTGAGGCAGGAGAATTGCCTGAACCCGGGAGGTGGAGGTTGCAGTGAGCCGAGATCGCGCCATTGCACTCCAGCCTGGGTAACAAGAGTGAAACTCAGTCTCAAAAAAACAAACAAACAAACAAACAAACAAAAAAAACAATTTCATTTACAATAGCATCAGAAAGTATAAAAAAACTTAGGAATTAACCAATAAGGTGAAAGACCTATACAATGAAAGTTACAATTTATGATTGAAGAAATTAGACATAAATAAATAGAAATATCTTATGCTTATGAATTAGAAGACAGTATTAAGGTTTCAGTTCTACCCAAAGAAACCAACAGATTCAAAGCAATCCCTATTAAAATCACAATGATGCATTTTGTAGAAACAGAAAAACCCATCCTAAAATGTGTATGGAATTTCAAGGCACCCCTAATAACCAAAATAAAATTGAAAAGGAAAAAAATGGAAAGACTCATACTGCCTCATTTCAAGACCTATTACAAAGGTGTAGTAATCAAAACAATGTAGTACGGGCATAGAGACATACAGACAAATGGAATAGAATAGAGTGTAGAAATAAACCTTTTTGTATATGGTCAAATAATTTTTGACAGACTGCTAGGACCATTCAATGGAGAAAGACAGTGCTTCAAGAAAAGATGCTGGAAAAATTGTGTACCATATACAAAAGAATGAGGGTGGACCTGTATCTAACACCATATACAAAAATTAACTCAAAATGGATCAAAGACCTAAACGTAAGCCCTAAAACTCTTAGAAGAAGATATTGCAAAAGTGTCACAACACTAGATTTGGCAGTGACTGCTTAGGTATGACACAAAAGGCATGGACAACAAAAGAAAAAGTAAACAAATCAATTTCATAAACATTTTAAAAGTTTGTACTTCAAAAGATGCATCAATGGAATTAAATGACAACCTATAAAATGCGAACAAATATTTGCAAATCATATTTCTGATAAGGGATTTATATCTAGACTATATAGGGAACTCTTTATATTCAACAAAAACAAATGAATTCTAAAATGGGCAAAGGATTGAATAGACATTTCTCCAAAGAAGATATAAAAATGTCCAATAACCACATGAAGAGATGCTTAAGGCTGGATGCAGTGGTACCAGCACCTTGGGAGGCCAAGACCAATCCTAGCACCTTGGGAGGCCAGGCAGGAGGATAGCTTTAGCCCAGGAGTTTGAGACCAACCCTGGCATCATAGCAAGACTTAGCCGGGCATGGTGGCATGCACCCGTAGTCCTGGCTACTCAGAGGCTGAGATGGGAGGATTACTTGAACCCAGGGGGTCAAGGCCACAGTGAACTATGGTTGTGCCACTATACTCCAGCCTGGGTGATAGAGTGAGACCCTATCTTAAAACAAATAAAAGAAAAGAAAAGGAAAGCTGTTGAACATTAGTAGTCATTAGAGAAATGCACATCAAAGCTGCAAAGGGATGTTACTTCAAACCCATTAGGATGGCTGCAATAAAACAAAACAAAATAAGTGTTGGCACAGATGTTGAGAAATAGGAAACTCTTCTGCAGTGTTGGTGGTAATGTAAATTGATGTACTTACTGTGGGAAGCAGTATGGAAGTTCCTAAAATAATTAAAAACAGAATTACCACATGACCCAGCAATTCCACTTCTGGGCATATGCCCAAAAGAAAGCAAGGTCTTGAAAAGCATGCTTATAACAGCATTATTCACAATAGCTAAAAGGAGGAAGCAACCTAAGTAACCATCAGCAGATGAATGGAAATGTGATATGTAGACACAATGGAATATTACTCAGTCTTAAAAAGGAATGAAATTGTGATATATGTTATAACATGGTTGAACCTTGAAGATATTATGCTAAGTGAAATAAGCCAATCACAAAAGACAAATCCTATATGATTCCACTTATACAAGACAATTAGAATAGTCAAAATCATAGCCACAGAAAATATAATGGTGGTTGCCAGGAACTGGTGGAGAAAGAAATGAGGAATTATTGTTTAATGGGTATAAAGCTTGTTTTACAACATGAATAGAGTTATAGAGATGAATAGTCGTGATGGTTGTACAATATTATAACTATCTATAGCATTGAACTTAGGAATGGTAAATTTTGTCAGGTGTATTTTACCACAATATAAATTTGAAAAATATTTATAATAAAGTCTTTATTATTCATTTGATTCTGTAGGATATGTATATAGTAATATATTGTAATGTCTTTCTTTTTTTTCTTATTTTATCTAGAGGTTTATTCTTTGAAAATTTTGATTTCCCATTCTGTTGGTTGCCAGTTCACTGTAATGATAGTTTCTTTTGCTGTGCAGAAGCTCTTAAGTTTAATTGGATCCCATTTATCTATTTTGGCTTTTGTTGCCATTACTTTTGGTGTTTTAGTTTTGAAGTCCTTGCCTATGCCTATGTCCTGAATGGTATTGTCTAGGTTTTCTTCTAGGGTTTTTATGGTGTTAGGTCTTATGTTTAAATCTTTAATACATCTGGAGTTAATTTTTGTATAAGGTGTAAGGAAGGGATCCAGTTTCAGCTTTCTGTACATGACTAGCCAGTTTTCCCAACATCATTTATTAAAAAGGGAATCCTTTCCCCATTGCTTGTTTTTGTCTGGTTTGTCAAAGATCAGATGGTTGTAGATGTGTGGCATTATTTCTGAGGCCTCTGTTCTGTTCCACTGGCCTATATCTCTGTTTTGGTATCAGTATCATGCTGTTTTGATTACTGTAGCCTTGTAATATAGTTTGCAGTCAGGTAACGTGATATCTCCACCTTTGTTCCTTTTGCTTAGGATTGTCTTGGCTATGCAGGCTCTTGTTTGGTTCCATATGAAGTTTCATGTGTTTTTTTCCCAGTTCTGTGAAGAAGGTCAATGGTAGTTTGATGGGGAGAGCATTGAATCTATAAATTACTTTGGGCAGTATGGCCATTTTGACGATATTGATTCTTCGTAACAAGGAGCATGGAATGTTTTTCCATCTGTTTGTGTCCTCTCTTATTTCCTTGAGCAGTGGCTTGTAGTTCTCCTTCAAAAGGTCCTTTATGTCCTTTGTTGTATTCCTAGGTACTTTTTTTTTTTTTTTTTTTTTTTAAGCAACTGTGCATGGGAGTTTGCTCGTGATTTGGCTCTCTGTTTGTCTGCTATTGGTGCAAGCTACCCATCTGACGATAGGCTGATATCCAGAATCTACAAAGAACTAAAATAAATGTACAAGAAAAATCAAACAACCCCATCAAAAAGTGGGCAAAAGATACGAACAGACACTTTTCAAAAGAAGACATTTATGTGGACAACAAACATGAAAAGATGCTCATCATCAGTGGTCATTAGAAAAATGCAAATCAAAACCACATTGAGGTACCATCTCATGCCAGTTAGAATGGCGATCATTAAAAAACCTGGAGGCAACAGATGCTGGAGAGGATATGGGGAAATAGGAATGCTTTTACACTGTTGGTGGGAGTGTAAGTTAGTTCAACAGTTGTGGAAGACAGTGTTGTGATTCATCAAGGATCTAGAAACAGAAATACTATTTGACCCAGCAATCCCCTTACTGGGTATATACCCAAAGGATTATAAATTGATCTATTATAAAGACACCTGCATGCGTATATTCATTGAGGCACTGTTTACAATAGCAAAGACTTGTAACCAACCCAAATGCCCATCAAAGATAAACTGGATAAAGAAAATGTGGCACATATACACCATGGAATACTATGCAGCCATAAAACAGGGTGAATTCATGTCCTTTGCAGGGACATGGATGAATCTGGAAACTATCATTCTCAGCAAACTGACACAAAAACAGAAAACCAAACACTGCATGTTCTCATTCATAAGTGGTTGTTGAGCAATGAGAACACATGGACACAGGGAGGGGAACATCACACACTTGGGTCTGTTGGGGCATTTAGGGGCTAGAGGAGGGGTCCCAGGGGGTGGGGATATTGAGTAGGCATAACATTAGGAGAAATATCTAATTTACACGACGGGGGAATGGAGGCAGCAAACCACCATGGCATGTGTATACCTATGTACCAATACAAGATCTGCGCATGTACCCCAGAACTTAAAAAAAATGAAGAAAAAATAAATAATAAAAAGGAAAAAAAAAAGAAAATTTTGATTTTGTTATTTTTTCTCAATTTTTTATTTTGTTGATTTTTGTATTTTTGTTATACCTCTTTTTACTTATAGAAGCTTAGTTAATTTATTTTAGATACATATTTTTTTTTCTTTAAGGGTTCAAAGCTATAAACTTCCCTTCTAAATATGCTTTAGTTGAATCTCAAAGTTTTGAAAGTTTGTGTTTTTATTTTCATATATTTCAGAATATTTTCTAATTTTCCTTATTTTTTTGTTTACCTGATTTTTGAAGTGGGGTTTTTTAAAAAAAATTATGAGTATTTTAGAACAATTTTAGGTTTACAGGAAATTGGGCAGATAGTGTGGAGTTCACATATACCTCCTCTCTTTCTCCTATTCATGGTTTTTTCTATTATTAACATCTTGCATGAAGTGGTTTGTTAAAATTGATGAACCAGTATTGATATATATTATTAACTAAAATACAAATTTTAAATTAGGGTTCACCCTTTGTTGTACAGTTCTATGGGTTTTGACAAATGTATAATATCATTTGATCTGCCCTTATAGTATTACACATAATAGTTTCACTGCCCTAAAAATCCTCTCTGCTTAACCTTGTTATCCCTCTCTCCCCACCCTAAACTTCTGGAAACCACTTATCTTTCTACCGTCTCTGTAGTAGTGCTGTTTTTGAATGTTGGAATTATAGTACATAGCCTTTTCAGTCTGGGTTATTTTACTTAGCAATACGCATTTAAACTTCCTCCACGTCTTTTCACGGCTCCATACCTCATTTATTTTTATTGCTGTATGATATTCATTGTACAGATATACCACAGTTTGTTTCTCCAGTCATCTTTTGAAGGATATCTTAGTTTCTTCTTTTTGGCAAATATGAATAAAGCTGCTGTTAACATTCATCTGAAGATTTATGTTAGGACATATGTTTTTAAGTCACTTGGGTAGATATGTAGAAGCGTGATTGCTGGTATAGCATGACTATGTTTAGCTTTGGAAAAAGCTGCCAAACAGTCTTCCAAGGTGGCTGTACCATCTTGTATGTACACCAACAGGGAACAGAAGTTCTCATTGCTCCACAGTCTCATCACAGTTTGATATTGTCAGTTTTTAATTTTAGCCATTCTGATTACATATGTTATGATATTTCACTGTTGCTTTAATATGCAATTTCCTAATGGCATAGGATGTTGAGCTGTCTTTCAAATGCTTATTTGCCATTGTGTATCTTCTTTGGTGAGAAAAGAAAAGAAAATTTTGAGGTGAGGTATCTGTTAAGATCTCTCTCTCATTTTTAAATTGGGTTACTTGTTTTTTTACCATTGAGTTTTAAGAGTTCTTTGTATATTTTGGATACCAGTACTTTGTCAGATATGTATGTAAATATTTTTTCCCAATGTCATCTATCTTTTAGTATTCTTAACAGTGTCATTCACAGAGCAGACAATCTTAATTTTAATGAAGTGCTACTCATCACATTTTCTGATCATGAATCATACTTTTGGTGTTTATCTAAAAAATCATCACAGAATACAAGGTCACCTAGATTTTCTTCTGTTTTCTTTGTGATGTTTTATAGTTTTTGGTTTTACAACGAGGTCTATCATTCGAGTTAAGTTTTACGAAAGGTATAAAATCTGTGTCTAAATTTTTTTGTGTGTGTGTCCAATTGTTCTAGCACCATTTTTGAAAAGACCGTCTTCTCCTTTGAATTGCCTTTCCTCCTTTGTTAGCAATCAATTGACTCTACTTGTGTGGCCTATTTCTGATCTTTATATTCTGTTTCATTGATATACATGTGTTTGTTCTTTAGCTAGTATCATGTTGTCTTGATTACTATGGATTTAGAGTAAGTTTTCAAGTCAGATAATGTCTGTTCTTACATTTTCTTCTTCATTTTAGCTAGTATTATTCTTACTCTTCTGGGTCTTTTGCTTTTCCATATAACTTTAGCATTAGTTTATTGATTTCTGCAGAGCAGCTTATTGGGACTTGATTTTAGTTGTATTGAATCTATGGTGCACGTTGGGACTAACTGACATCTTAATGAGTCTCTCATATAATTTGTCTTTAATTGGTCTCACTAGATTTGGTAGTTTTTTTCCTTATAGATCCTGTACATATTTTGTTAGATTGATACTTAAGTATTTCATTTTTTGGTGTTTTTTAAATGATCTTGTGTTTTTAACTTTAGTTTCCGATTGATCATTGATGGTATATCAAGAAAAAATTGACTTGTATATATAACCTTATGTCCTACAACCTTAGTATAATTTCAGATTTTAAAAATTGATTTCCAAATAAATTCTGTTATATAACAGAACACACTGTTAAATTTGTACTTTTTAAAGTTTATTGAGACATGTTGATGATCTAGCATATAATCTAATTTGGTAAACGTTTCAAATGCACTGGAAAATAATTTTGAGTTATTACTTTGTAAATATCAGTTAAGTCAATTGGGTCATAGTGTTTTATTTTTAAAGTTTCCTTTATATTTACTAATTTTCGTATTTGATTCCATCAGTCACTAAAAACGAGTTGCTGAAACCTCTAGTAATAATTATTACATTATCTTTTTTTCAGTTCTGTTCATTTTCCTTTATATATTTTCAAGTACTGTTATCTGTTACGTACACACTGATAATTCTTATGAATTTTTGAAGAATGTACTCTTTTTTCAGCATAAAATGTCAGTCTTTATCCCTGTTAATATAATTAGTCCTGACATCTAATTTGTCTGATATTAGTATAGAAACTGCAGCTTTTCATTGATTAAAAATTCATTACATTATTCTTTCTTCCTTTTCTTTCTTTATGTCATTTGCCATTTCTCCCTTCCTTCCTGTTTATTTTTTAACCTTTTGCTATGTTTATATATAACATGCATTTTTTGTAGACAGTATATAGCTGTATGTTTGATCATTCTAAAAATCTTTACCTTTCAAATAGGATGATTATTCTTTTTATTTATTTACTTATTATTTTTGTTTTTTTCAAGTTGTATTTTAGATTTGGGGGTATATGTGCAGGTTTGTTTACTAGGTATACTGTGTGATGCTGGGGTTTGGGGTATGAATGATCCTGTCACCCAGGGACTGAACATAGTACCCAATAGCTATTTTTAAGCTTCTGTCCTTCACCTTAACCTCACCCCTCTAGTAGTCCTCAGTGTCTACTGTTGCCATTTTTTTTTTTTTTTTTTTTTTTTTTGAGACAGAGTCTCACTCCGTCATCAGGTGCCAGGCTGGAATGCAGTGGTGCGACTTCGGCTCACTGCAACCTCCGTCTCCCAGTTTCAAGCAACTCTCCTGCCTCAGCCTCCCGAGTAGCTGGGACTACAGGCACACGCCACCACACCCAGCTAATTTTTTTTTTTTTTTTGTATTTTTAGTAGAGATGGAGTTTCACCATGTTGGCCAGGATGGTCTGGATCTCTTGACCTCATGATCCACCTGCCTCAGCCTCCCAAAGTGCTGGGATTACAGGCATGAGCCACCGTGCCCAGCCTACTGTCGCCATTTTTATGTCCATGAGTATCCAATGTTTACCTCCCACTTATAAGTGAGAACATGTGGTATTTGGTTTTCTGTTCTTGCATTAATTTGCTTAGGATAATGGCCTCCAGCTGTATCTATGTCATTGCAAAGGACATAATATCTTTTTTTTTTTTATGGGAGATAGTATTCCACAGTGTATATGTACCATATTTTCTTTATCTTGTCCACCACTGATGGTTCCCTAGGTTGGTTCCATGTCTTTACTATTGTGAATAGTATTCTGATGGACATGAGAGTGAATGTGTCTTTTTGATAGAATGCTTTGTTTTCTTTTGGATATGTACCCAGTCATAGGATTGCTGGGTCAAATGGTAGTTCAATTTTAAGTTCTTTGAGAAATCTCTATACTGCTTTCCGCAGTGGCTGAGCTAATTTACATTCCCACCAACAGTGTATAAGTTCCCTTTTCTGAGCAGCCTTACCAGTATTGGTTGTTTTTGACATTTTATAGTAGCCATTCTGACTGGTGTGAGATGGTATCTTATCATGGTTTTGTTTTGCATTTCTCTGATGCTTAGCGATGTGGAGCATTTTTTCATTTTTGTTGCCAACTTGTATGTTTCTTTTGAGAAGTGCCTGTTCCTTTACCCATTTTTAAATGGGTTTATTTGTTTTTTCCTTATGAAGTTCCTTGTAGATTCTGGATATTAGATCTTTGTTGGATGCATAGCTTATGACTATTTTCTCTCCCATTCTGTAGTTCTGTGTTTACTCTGTTGATAGTTTCTTTTGTGGTGCAGAAGCTTTTCAGTTTAATTAGATCCCACTTGTCAATTTTTGTTTTTCTTGCAGCTGCTTTTGAGAACTTAGTCATGAATTATTTCCCAAGGCTGATGTCCAGAATGGTGTTTACTAGGTTTTCTTCTAGAATTCTTACAGTTTCAGGTCTTATATTCAAGTCTTTATTCCATCTAGAGTTAATTTTTGTATATGGTGAAAGGTAGAGGGCCAATTTTATTCTTCTGCCTATGACTAGCCAGCTATATCGGCACCATTTATTGAATTAAGTAGTCCTTTCCCCTTGCTTATTTTTGTCAGCTTTGTCAAAGATCAGATGGCTGTACGTGTCAGAGTTCATTCTTATTTATGTGATCTTTGATATGGTTGTGTTTGTATCTACCTCTTTACTTTCTAAAATTCATCTTATTTATTTTCTGTTCCTCTTTTTCTTTTTTTCTTGCCTTCATTTGGATTGAATAAATTTAGTATTCCATTTTATATTTTGTCTTGGCTTATTAACTACCTCGTTTTATGTTTTAGTGTTTGTTATAGAGATTATAATATTATCTTTAACTTCCCACAGTTGTCTTTAATACGTTTACATTACGTCTCATATAAGAACCATACAAGAATATAGTTCAGTTTTTCCTCTCTAATTCCTTGTGCTGTTCTCAGTTGTATATTTTATTTCTTTGTGGATTATAAATCTCAAGTTTCTTAACCTTGCTATTATTTTTTATAGGTTGCAGATTCTACATGATATTTTTCTTCAGTTTATTTTCTTCCTTTAAACTATTAAAGATATTTTCTTCCTTTAAACGACCTGTAGTGTGAATCTGCTGGCAATGGGTTCTCTCAGATTTTATTTTTTTCAGGAAAAAAATCATATTTCACCTTCATTTTTGAAGGAGATTTTGACTGGATATAAAATATAGATTTATAGTTTTTTTCTTTCAGAATTTTACAAACACATTTATTGTTTTATGATGGCTGGCATTGCTTCTGAAATGATGTTGGGCTGTGATTCTTATCTTTGGTCCCCTAAAAGTAATATGTCTTGTTTCTCTGAATGATGTTGAGATTTTTTTCATCATTTATTCTCGACAATCTTACTAAGGTTATGATGTGCTTTGATAGTATTTGTATGTGTGTTTATACTGCTAATGGATTTTCTTTTTTTTTTTCCTTTTGAGCTTATTTTTCTGCCCCACCTTTTCAGTTCTATTGTACTGGGACTCCAGTTACATTTATGTTAGAAGTCACTGCAACTCTGTCCATTGTTTTTTCTGCTTTTTTGTTCCTTTGAAAACACATGGTTAGTATCTATTGTCTTTCCTTAAATATTCTTATCATTTCTTGTTCAATATCTAATCTGCTGTTAAGCTCGAGTGCATTTTCATTTTTTTTGTTGTTGTTGTTGTTTGTTTATTTTGAGATGGAGTCTCACTCTGACACCTAGGCTGGATTGCAGTGGCACAATCTCAGCTCAGTGCAACCTCCACCTCTCTGGTTAAGGTGATTCTCTTGCCTCAGCCTCCCAAGTAGCTGAAACTCCAGGCTCCTGCCACCACGCTTAGCTAATTTTTGTATTTTTAGTAGAAGCAGGTTTTTGTTTGTTTTGTTTTGTAGTAGAAGCAGGGTTTTTACCTTGTTGGTCAGACTGGTCTGGAACTCCTGACCTCAAATAATCCACCCACCTTGGCCTCCCAAAGTGCCGGTATTACAGGCATGAGCCACTGTGCCCAGCCATATTTTTAATTTTAAATATTGTAATGTCAGTTTTAAAAAATTATTCTCACTATACTGTGATTTTTTAAAATAATTCCTTAAATATATTTATAATAGGTGATTTAATGTTTTTGTCTGTTAATTCTATCACCTGTCATTTCTATCAGTTATCAGTGATGGTTTTCAGCTTCTTTTTATATCTTGTAATTTTTTATTGAATGCTAGATAGATATTATAAATGGTGTGCTACCAAGTGTTTGGATTTTTTTTGTCTTCCTTTAAAAATAGTTGAGTTTTGTTCTGGCAGTTAACTGCTAATGAATGAGCTTGATGCTTTTGAGACTTAAGCTTTGTTTGGGTAGGTCTAGAATGGCCGTTACCATAGGGCTAGTTTACCTGTGGGATTCTAGACCTGGCTTAGTCCTATTCCTAAGATAAATGTTCCAGATGATCCGTGACCTCTTTAATCTGGCTTACCAGCACTGGAATGTCTCCCAACCCAGTGGGAGCTCCTGTTGTTCAGTGTACAAAAGCCTAGGTATTTTTAAATTTATAATTGTTCTTTGGCAGGCCTTGTGGAATCTCATCTTACTCATGTGCAGTTTGGTAGTCAAGCAAAAATTCAGGAGGAATCTTAAGCAAATTTGTAGAATGCTTTTCTTGTAAATTTCAAATTGCCAATTCCAGCTGCCTGTGTCCCCCTGAATTTAAATCTCTGTTTCCTTGGATTAGAGAAATTGCTGTTTTTCCTTTGTATTTCTTCTCCATAGAATGAGGTCTGAAAATTGCTTTAGACAAAAAGCTAAGGCAACAATAATTTCAATTTTTTTTTGAATCTGTAGCTTGTGCTTATAATGGCACATAATGTGGTTAAATCATTCCTGATAAAAGTGAAGTAGAAGAATTTAAGATTGAGAAAACTTTCAGAATTTTCTGATCTCCCTTTTATATACGTCAAGTATAAATCAGGGATCTGAGTATTTTACTTTGTTTAAAGGTTTCTTAATACTTTTATTGTTTTAGTGGATGTTTTACAATGTTTTCTATGTGAGGTTGCAGGTGGCATGCATATTTATTCTCATAGTTATGCCTCAAGAAAAGCTGGAGAGCTTGAATCAATGTATACCCCTTAATTAAATAAGAAAATCTGAACTTTAGTGTGTGAACTGTACTATGCTGTCATTCCAGATATCTTTTTATATATTTAGGGCAAACACAATTTTATAGATTTTTAATGACCTAAAATTTAGGAGGTGGTATTTCTTATAGTGCTGTGCAAGCTGATAAGTCAGGAAAATCTCCAACTAAAGCAAGAAGGCTTAAGGATGAGGAAAAATTCAGGATATATTGATTCTTTTAAGGTATCTTCAGTGGCACACTCAAGATACCACAGCAATGAGCTAAAACTTCCAGAAAAAAGAAATACCAGTACATTTAAAACGTAGGAGGAAAAATGATTTATTCATTTGCAGAGAAAAGACATAAATAATCATCTTAAATTGGAAGGCTGGACAAAATGCTCATAGGTTTATGTGTTCTACAGGAAAGACTGAATTCATAAGCATTACTATCTGTTTCTCTCTCTTCCCCCCATATATATATATGCGTATTATATACATATATATGTTTATGTGTGTATGTGTGTGTGCCCCCTCTTAAATTTCTTCAATAAAGAAAATCTACAAATTTTTATTGTTTTCAACCTTTTCTCAGAAGGAATTCTTTCCTTAGTCAAACTTGAGCAAACATTGTGACACAACAGACCCCATATTTCAAAGTTTTGTGAGAACCAAAATCCCATCATTGTATTCAGGCACTGTGACAAATCTTAAAAACTGTCTCGTAATATACTTTCTCTTTATACTGCACTTAGTATATCATTACAGTTTTTGGATGTGCATATATATATATATATATATACACACACTATATTTAAATTTAGCAAAGAATATTTGAATAGAACTTTATGGCTTACAATGTATTTTTCACTTTATTATTTTATTTTATTTTTATTTTTTTTATTTATTTTATTTTATTTTATTTTTTTTTGAGACGGAGTTTCACTCATGTTACCTAGGCTGGAGTGCAATGGCACGATCTCGGCTCACTGCAACCTCTGCCTCCTGGGTTCAGGCAATTCTCCTGCCTCAGCCTCCTGAGTAGCTGGGATTACAGGCATGCGCCACCATGCCCAGCTAATGTTTTGTATTTTTAGTAGAGACGGGGTTTCACCATGTTGACCAGGATGGTCTCGATCTCTTGACCTCGTGATCCACCTGCCTCGGCCTCCCAAATTGCTGGGATTACAGGCTTGAGCCACCGCGCCCGGCCTTACTTTATTATTTTAATCCTCATTATACTATCCTGAGAAAGATATTGTAGCAATCTATTGTGGAGACTCAGTACTTTCCCTATTTCTGTTCTTCTAATACCAGTAGCCACCTTCCAGCTTTCTGATGGAGAATTTCTGCCTTTTTTAAAAAATTGAGACAGAGTCTCACTCTGTTGCCCAGACTGGACAGTCTTGAGTCACTAAAGCCTTGACCTCCATGGTTCAAGTTATCTTCCCACCTAAGTCTTCTGAGAAACTTGGACTACAGAAATGCACAATCATGCCTGGCTAATTTTCTTTTCTTGTTTTGTCTTTTCTTTTTTTGTAGAGATGGGGTTTTGTCATGTTTCCCAGACTGGTCTCAAACTCCTGAGTTCAAGTGATCTACCTGCCTTGGCCTTCCAATGTGATGGGATTATAGGTGTGAGCCACTGGGCCTAGTCATGTGCCCTGAAGTTCTAGGAAGGCTGTTAATCACAGTCCCCTGCTGTCCCCTGGCTATTGTCCCCTGGTGGTCAGTCAAAATTAACCACCCTCCCCTTCCAATTCAGTGGCTGGTGGGAAAACCGAATGTGATTCTGTTTGGCTCTATGAGAGCCCTCCTCAGCACTTTCCTACTGAAATCAATGTGGGGAATGTGTCCTCTTGCCTTAGGGGTTCTGTTACTAGATAGATGTAAATTTGAAGCTGCTTGAAATATCCAGATTGTCTACAGTAGGAGAGAATGAGGTGAAGATACTGAAATGAGTATATATGAAATGAGGAGATAAAAAATGTTTCCCATGGACTGAAGTCTTGGATCCAGCGATATTTAAGCTATTTCGTGAACAGATAAATTCCTTTCCCTTAAGCTAGTGAAAGATGGGTATTTTTCACTTGCAACCTGTATTATTGCTATAAAGAATTGTCCAAGACTGGGTAATTTATAAAAGGAAGAGGTTTAATTGACTTACAGTTCAGCATGGCTGGGAAACTTATGGTGGAAGGTGAAAGGGAAGCAAGACACCTTCTTCATAATGTGGCAGGAAGGAGAATGAGTGCAGGAGAAACAACCAAACACTTATAAAACCACCAGATTTCATTGGAACTCACTATCATGAGAACAGGAACGGGGAAAACTGCCTCCATAATTCGTTTACCACCACCTTGTCTCTCCCTTGACCCATGGGGATTGTGGGGATTATGGAGATTATGATTCAAGATGACATTTAGGTGCAAACACAAAACCTAACCATATTATTCTGCCACTGGCCCCTCCCAAATTTCATGTTTCTTTCACATTTTAAAACAAATCATGGCTTCTCAACAGTTTCCCAAAGTCTTACTTCATTTCAGCATTAACCCAAAAGTCCAAGTCCATCTGAGACAAGGCAAGTCCGTTCTACCTAGGAGATTGTAAAATCAAAATCAAGTTAGTTACTTGCAAGAAACAATAAGGGGGGAGATACAGGCATTGGGTAAATGTTCCTGTTCCAAATTGGAGAAATTAACCAAAACATAGAGACTACAGATTCCATGTAAATCCAAAATCTGGCTGGGTAGATTTAATGACTATTAAATCTTAAAGTTTCAAAATGATGTCCTTTGACTCCATGTCTCACATCCTGGTCATGCTAATGCAAGAGGTGGGCTCCCATGGCCTCAGGCAGCTCAGTGCCTTTGGCTCTGCAGGGCACAATTCCATTCCCAACTACTTTTCTGGCTGGGCTGGTGTTTAATATCTGTGGCTTTTCCAGGTAAATGGTGCACGCTGTTGAAGGATTTGTTATTCTGGGATATAGAGAATAGTGGCCCTCTTCTTACAGCTCCAGTAGGCAGTGCCCAGTGGGGACTCTCTGTGGGGGTTCTTACCCCACATTTCCCTTCTGTGCTGCCCCAGCAAAGGTTCTCCATAAGGGCTCCACCCCTGCGGCACACTTCTGCCTGGACATCCAGGCATTGCCATACATACTCTGAAATCTTGGCAGACATTCTCAAACCTCAGTTCTTGACTCTTGTGCACCCACAGGCCCCAGATCACGTGTAAGGTACCAAGGCTTAGGGCTTGCACCCTCCGAAGCAATGGCCTGAGTGGTAAGCTGGCCCCTTTAACCATGGCTGAGTTGCAGGACAACAAGTCCTGAGACCGCACAAAACAGCAAGACCCTGGGCCTGCCCCATGAAACCATTCTTTTCCTCCTATGGCCCCAGGCTTGTTTTGGGAAGGGGTGCTGTGAAGACCTCTGACATGCTTTAGAGACATTTTCTCCATCGTATTTATTAACATTTGGCTTCTTGTTACTTACGCAAACTTCTGTAGCCACTTGAATTTCTCCCCAGTAAATGGGCTTTTCTTTTTTGCCCCATTGTCAGGCTGCACATTTTCCAAACTTTTATGCTCTACTTTCATTTTAAAGGTAAGTTCCAATTTCAGATCATCTCTTTCAAGTTCAAAGTTCCATGGATCTCTAGGGAAGGGGTAAAATGCCACCAGTCTCTTTACCAAGCATAACAAGAGTGACCTTTACTTCAGTTCCCACTGAGTTATTCACCTCCTTCTGAGATCATATCAGCCTGGACTTCATTGTCCATATTACTATCAGCATTTTGGTCAAAACTATTCAAGTCTCTAGGAAACTCCAAACTTTCCCACATCTTCTTGTCTTCTTTTGAACCCTCCAAACTGTTCCAACCTCTGCCTGTTACCCAGTTCCAAAGTCACTTCCACATTTTGGAGTATCTTTATAATATTGCCCCACTCCCAGTATCAATTTACTATAATATTCCATTTGCATACTGCTATAAAGAACTGCCCAATACTGGGTAATTTATAAAGGGAAGAGATTTCATAAACTCACTGTTAAATATAGCTGGAGAGGCCTCGGGAAACTTAACAATCCTGGAAGAAGGTGAAAGGGAAGCATCTTCACAAGGTCACAGGAAGGAGAATGAATGCAGGAGGAACTATCAAACTCTTAAAAACCATCAGATCTTGTGAGAACTCTCTTACTATCAAGACAACACCATGTAGATAACTCCCCCCTTGATCCAGTTACCTCTACCTGTTCTCTCCCTTGACAAGTGGGGATTATGGGGATTGTAATTCAAGATGAGATTTGGGTGGGGACAGAAAGCCTAACCATAGCGCAACCTAAAGAATGTTCCCCATTACAGATATTCTCACCTCAGTTTATAGGTAAAAAACTGAGGTTCTGTGAGGTTAAGAAACCAATGTATATATACATCTGGTGTGGAGACTTGAGTAAAACCTTTTATCATTTCAGCTAACCGTTCCACCTGCCAAGTAACATGCGCTTAAGAATAGATATATTTGTTTGTTTTAGTTGTTTTTTGCTTGCCTTATTTGTTTGTGGATGACCTTGTTTTTGTTCCCAAAGAGAGTTTGCTGATCTGACTGTTTTAACTTTTCCTCCTTGCACCCTAGCAGATGGATATCTCACTCTTCACATGCACTGCTTCCTCAAAGCCAGATTCTGGTTTTTCAGGTCTTCTGCACAGAGTGATTATCTGTAGAACCACAATTACCCCACCAGACCCAAGCATTTTAAAACTGAAAATTATTGAGAAGGATCCAAGCTGAGCATCTTGACTTACACCATTCCAGAATCTGTCAAAAGGCCCTCTGTAGTTGTCTAGTCAGGGTAGAATAAAGGATTCTTTTTCTTTGTTTAAACATGTGTTGGCTGGCTTACATGTCCCTAGACAGTGTCCTGCCATCCTGGAAGACCAAATGGCAGAGAATTGGGCTTAGGATTTAGGGGAAAATACTTCCATGATTTGTGAGCAATAAGAAAAGAAAAGGAACAAGTAAAGTGATTTTTTCAAAGGTTAAATACAGTAACACCTTCTGAATTCAGCTTTGCTGGAGACAGCTGCTCTATAAGCGAATTCTGAAGAAACACTTTAAGCCCCAAGACCTGTTTATAAAAACCTATTTTGACAATTAGAAGCCTGAAATAGCTAAGATCTGTTGCATACTTTCCTGCTTTGCTCTCTGAATCAGCTCTCCTAATGTCATCTATTTGCTTAGAAACTTAGGGACCTCATTATTGATCATTTTTGGATGACCATACAATGGAGTACTCAATGCTTTCTTATAATTCCATCCTGCATTTTATAATTTTAGTTTTCCATTATATATTTTTAAATGATAGTTTTCTCTATCAACTGCTTTTTCTTATGGCTGTTGTTCTTTGCTGCTGCTTTAAATGTTGTCTTATTTTATATGAAATATGTGTGAGGCCTGTTTGCAGCCCTGTCTTCTAGAGTAGAGAGTAAAGAATATGAGGCAGCTTCTTTTCTCTAGTCACATAGATATATCTTTCATTTATCTCTGTTGTTTTTAGATGGGCCTGGACACAAAACATCAATGGATTTCAGGGAGAGACAAGAAGCAGAATTTGGCTAAATAAATACCTGCTTAATAATAATGTTATTTTGCTGACCACTTGTGAAGTTTGTGGCACTGTGCCTATCTCTTTTAAACTTCCCAACAAGGCTTAGAGGAAGATTTGCTAGACATTGTGCTAAATGCTTTACATGTATTATCTCATTTAATGCTCAAACATCCCTGTGAGCCTCAGGGGAAGAATGTAACTTGGACTTAAAACAAAGGCAGATTATAACCTCAGCTCACTGGATCCTGGGAGAGATTTGGCATCACAGTGGAATTACAAATTTTGTCATAAAAGGTTACATTTAACAAGATTTTCTGGAGTCACAGGGCCAATGGCAGAACCAAGATTCAATTGCGATTATTCCAGGGAGCATGCTTTTAAGCACCATTCACTTGGCCTTAATTTCTTATTTACATTTTTTACCTTATTTCTCTGCTTAGCATGGCAGGCTTCCTCTAGAATTTGGCCTACCTGACTCATTCTAGCTCATTTTTCATAGGATGGGACTCCTCTTTCCTTGTAGTCTACTTGCCTGTAGAGAAATCTCCTTTAATTTTTTTTCTTGACTTCCAAATTGGACTGTATATATGTACCTGCTGTATCCTTTGTACAGTGTGCTGAGAATAGTCCAGTTGTCCAGGATAGTTAAATTTACATTTATGTGTGTCAGACTGTCTTTTTTCAAGCATATCAGCACTACATATATTTAAAAACAGGCTATATCATATATCTGGCCTATAGAAAATGTGCCTATGGATTTATAGATCCTTTGCCATACCTTGAAGTCTTCTGGGGTCTGAGTCCACAGGTTGAGGTCACTGTCTAGGAGCAGTATAACTTAATGTCAAACAGACTTGTATTCAAACTGTGATTCTGCGACTCTCTAGGTTCTGTGATCTTGGCTATGAATCTCAACCACTACCCAACATGAATACCTTTTCTTAAGGCTTATTTTAATGTTTCTGTGAGATCAGGCATTTAAACTGCTTAATATATAATATCAAGACAGCAGTCTATTTCTATATGGAGGCCATGGTTTGGAGGTTAAAAGAGAGTTAAAAACAGAACTCTACACTAGCTTTGACCATGCCACACTGGATCCCTGGCTTATTTGGTGACACAATCTTGAATTACTAGTTCTATTACATAATTCATTTGAAACAAGGACTTGCATTATCTAGATAGTGAAGAGACCTGAAACCAAGCTATATAATCATGGCCCATACACCACAGAGTCAGTGCATATGGGTATCATTTCCTCTCATCTCTCTTCCAGGGGACATGGTGCAGAATCCAGGGCTGGATTTTCAGTTCTTACTCAGCTCCCACAGATGTGGGAAATCTCACTGTAGCCGCAGAATGGGCGCTCTCTCCCTTGTGGTACTGCTCCTGTGTTCTACTGTTTTTCTGTTTTGTTTTGTTTTGTTTTCAGACGTTCTCTTCCCCACAGGCTTCATTTCTCACTGGGAAGTCCTGGAGACTCTGCCACAGAAACTCTGGCATCTACCAACCCAATTGACAACCATGCAAACAGAGGAAAAATGGCTCAAGGAGACAGAGTATTCATCTTTAATCCTTTAGGGAATGGCCAGAATAGTAGCTACTGTAACTTACCATTCCATATCCCACTTAATCTTTCCATTACTCCAATGAAGCGAGTTCTGCTGTTACCTCCCTTATATAGATGAGACACTGAAACTCAGAGACAGCAGGCAACTGGCTGAGGGTTACCTAGCTAATAAGTAAAGGAGCAGAGATTTGAACCCAGATGTGTTCAACTCTGTGCTCTAGGCAATTTCACCTCTTTCCATAAATGTATCCTAAAAGTGTTAAATCCAAATAGGAGACCTGCTTTAATGGTTAGATTTGATAGACATTGTTCTGGACATATGCATTTTATGAAAGATTTTTTTTTTCTTCTAGGTGACATTACAAATTATAGGTCCAATCTTAGTTTTCACATGATAGAAAGTAACCACGACTGGGGAGGTATTTCCCACAGGGTGCAGTCAATTTCATTCTCTTCGGATTACAAACCCTCTGACCTGCAAGTTAGTTCCAGCATTTAAAAGGAGAGTTAGAGTGTTGTAATATCTGTGCAAATCCATTAGCATTGCTGGAAAACTGCCTCTGTGTCCTGTAGTTGATGGTCACTAGTGTCACAGGTGTATGTTTAGCATTCATTCATACCTCATGTATTATGGTGGATCTGAAGTAACCTGAAGCCAGTAGTAGGTTTTATTCATTATAGCTTGTTCACCTAGCTGAGTGTCAAAACATTAAAATATTCTCTCTTGCTACTTCTTGCCCAGTCCTGCCACTGTTGAAGGTAGCAGACAAATATGAATGTCTCTTGTTTTCTTTTGCTCTTATTTTCTTCAGAGGGCAAACAAAGCACATAAAGTTTCCCATACACCTAAAGTATTAGAGCATCAGACTCTTTGATTAGAACTTCAAAAATGATGAATTTGTGTCCTTTGTAGGGACATGGATGAACCTGGAAGCCATCATTCTCAGCAAACTGACACAGGAGCAGAAAATCAAATACTGCATGTTCTTAGTCATAGGGGGGTATTGAACAATGAGAACACATGGACACAGGGAGGGAAGCACTACACACTGGGGTCTGTTGGAGGGAAATAGGGGAGGGACAGCAGGGGGTGGGGAGTTGGTGGGTATGGCATGGGGAGAAATGCCAGATATAGGTGAGGGGGAGGAAGGCAGCAAATCACACTGCCACGTGTATACCTATGCAACAATCTTGCATGTTATTCACATGTACCCCAAAACCTAAAATGCAATTAAAAAAAAAACAAAACTTCTATTCCATCTCAAGCTCTGAGAGTGGCCACTAGCTCCACCCAGATCTATCAAGGGAGCTGCCATTGTTAAGCACCTTGTCCACCTCCTCCCTGCTACCTCCTCTTAATATTCTGCTAATTTGTCTCCAGTGTCCTAAGCCTCCTCCAGTCTCCTTTATTTCCTTTTGCTGCTGTGACAAATTACCACAAACATAGTAGTTTAAAATAACATGTTTATTTTCCTGTAGTTCTGGAAGTCAAAAGTCTGCAATAAGTTTTACATGGCTAAAATCAGGGTGTTGGTAAAGATGGTTCACTTCCATTGGCTCTAGAGGATAATCTGTTCCCTTGTCTTGTCTGGCTTCTAGATGCTGTCCTCCTTCCTTAGCTCATCATCTTTCTTCCTGCTTCTATCATCACATGCCTGTATTCTCTGACTTTCCTGCATTCTTCTTTTAAGGACCCTTGTGATTTCATTTGACCTACCTGGATAATCTCCCCATCTCAAGGTTCTTAACTTAATCATATCTCAGAGTCCCTTTTACCATGTAAGGGAACATTCACAGGTTCTGAGAATTAGGACTTGGACATCTTTGGGGACCATTATTTGATCTACCATGGAGGCCCCCACTGCTGGGCCACAGACTGGTACCAGTTCATGGCCTGTTAGAAACTGGACTATACAACAAGAAGTGAGTGGCGTGCACGTGAGCTTTACTGCCTGAGTTCTGCCTGCTGTCAGATCAGTGGTGGCATTATATTCTCATAGAAGCATGAATCCTATTGTGAATTGTGCATATGAGGGATCTAGGTTGGAAGCTCCATCTAATACCTGATGATCTGAGGTGGAACAGATTCATCCTGAAACCATCCCCATTTTCCAGTGCATAATTCCCCCAACCACATCTGTGAAAAAAATTTCTTCCAACAAACTTGTCCCTGGTGCAAAAAAGGTTGGGGACCATTGGTTTACCACACTTCTCTTTTATGGAGGATTGCCCAAAGGAAAAGAAAGGATCTGTGATGTCATAGAATGAATATGAAACCTGTGGCACAGAGATTTGGCTTCAATTTTCTTTTTTTCCTCTTTTATTTGTATAAATTTATGGGATGCCAGCACCATTTTGTTACATGCGTAGATTCCACAGTGGTGAATTTAGGGCTTTGGCTCCAGTCTTGAATCTGACATTACACTCACTGTCAGACTGGGAACCAAGTACTCCACTTCCTTGAGAGAAGGCTTAGTCCACTAATATCCCTCCAAGCTATAAAATTGTATAACTTGAAACACTTATTTATATTAAAATATAAATGACTTGAAGCAATTTTGTCACATACTAGACTTTTCTCCAAAGGACTGACTTTATTCCAAAAATAAATCATTTATCAAATTTGATGTGATATGCGTTTTCTTCTGACCAAAAAAACATATCCTGAATGACTGGACCTACACCATATAGGCAACCAGGTTCTTCCTCCAGTATTAAGGCCAGTCCAATTTGGGGCCAATCACACATGTAAATATGTAGGCCAAGATTTCTCAGCATGTGGTCCATGGATCATCTGCATTAGCATCATCTGGAATACTTGTTACAAACTGGAGTTAATACTTTTGTATTAACTTCATAGGATATGAGATGCCCTATGTGTTATTTCATGAATTATAATCTATCATGTTATAATATCTTATTCCTAATTTAAACTTCTCTATAAATCTCAATCTCCCAGATCAGAAATGAGTAAAATTAATTACTGACAAGCAATGGATGAAAACAGTAGAAAGGAATGAGACTTCTCTGAGTGTAATTTTAATGTATATTTTACTTTTGAGCCATGTTAATGTTTTACATATTCCAATAGGATAAATAAATTTTAAAGGATGAGGGAAAACCCCAAGATTAAATGACCTAAAATATACATCAAATTTATAAAATAACTACAAAGAAGAAAAAAAAAAGTAGTCCAGGTAGGTTTTATACATGGTGCTCTAACTTTATTCCCTTAGTGGAATATATTTTAAAAGCAAAATGAATCCCAAAGAAATACTAATTTGGTAAGTTTCTTGATGGAAGTGATATGGGTATAGTATTGCTGGATTTTGAATAGTATAGGATCAAAGAAGTAGATATATTGTTCATGGAAACCAGTGTTCTTACTGTAGAGGAAGCAGAAATAAAATATGGAATGGAAAGAAGAGAAAGTATCCTCTTCTTGGGTGTATCAACATGAATATATATATATGTATGTGTGCATATATATATATCTCCATGGGGTATTGTATATATGTGTGTGTGTATGTGTATGCTCTGCCCGTCTTAAGGGCCAAGAGGCAATGAGTCCCCAGTGACAGTAAAATACTTGGATCCCAGACTTTGGTTTCTTAATGAAAGGAACTACGGCTTCTTGCAGAAATTATGGATTCTGGGCCAGAGGAGAAGAAGTATATAAGCTAAGCCTAAACTATTTTATTATGCCAGGAAGTAAGAAGTGTTCAAAAACTGATATGGAGATGTCCAGTTTGGCCAAAATTGGAATATCTGGACAGGGAAAGAATAGTGAAATAATGGATTATAAAACATTTAGTTAAGAAGAATATAAATCCACAGTTATATTACATTTTATATATAGTATATAATTAATACATCAATATTATAGACCTATTTTCAAAATACTTTATCATATCCTTATTTTATATACAAACCTATAGATATACTTACATTAAGTGCTTTAATAACTTTAATATTTTTCAGTATTATTATAAATTGTATTTCTTATGGTTGGATTTTAAAGCTATGTTCATAAATTCTAAACTGAATGTTATTTGGTACATGTTTAATTTTTTTGGATGTAATTCTCTTGGTAGTTTTTGTTTATACCCAGCTGTGGCCCATTTTTAAATTTTTGTCAGTCATAATAGAACTTTAGAGTTAGGAAGGATTTTTGAGAATATTTGACTCAATAGTCATCTATCCCATAAATATGATTCAAACTTTTACATTCCTGCACAGGATTATAGTGGTCCTGGTGCAGTTTGTATAAATCAGACCTCTAGGTGGCGCCATTCACATAATGGTTTGTGGCCAGTGACACCATCTATGGTTTTTCTTTCTTTTTTCTTTCTTTATTTTTTAAATTACACTTAAATTCTGGGATACATGTGCAGAATGTGCACGTTTGTTACATAGGTATACATGTGCAATGGTGGTTTGCTATACCCATCAGCCTGTCATCTACATTAGGTATTTCTTTTAATGCTGTCTCCTACTTGCCCCCAACCCTCTGGCAGGCCCCACTGTGTGATGTTCCCCACCCTGTGTCCATATGTTCTTATTGTTGAACTCCAACTTAGGAGAGTGGAGAACATGCAGTGTCTGGTTTTCTGTTTTTGTGTTGGTTTGCTGAGAATGGTGGTTTCCAGCTTCATCCGTGTCCCTGAAAAGGACATGAACTCATCCTTTTTTTTTTTTCCTAATTTAATATAT